>NC_142467.1:18752500-18935000 GCF_049115385.1 Moschus berezovskii
TCCTTCCAGTGGATACTCAGGGCTGATTCCCTTTAGAATTGACTTGTTTGAAGTCTTTGCAGTTCAAGGGACTCTCAGGAATCTTCTCTAGAACCACAATTCAAAAGCATTAGTTCTTCAGTGGTCAGCCTTTATTGACCAACTCTCACTTCCCTACATGACTACTAGTAAAACCATAGCTTTGACTATACGGAACTTTGTCAGCAAAGTTATGTCTCTGCTTTTTAATATACTGCCTAGGTTTGTCACAGTTTTCCTTCCAAGGACCAAGCATCTTTTAATTTCATGGCTGCAGTACCTATGCACAGTGATTTTGGAGCCCAAGAAAATAAAATCTATCACTGCTTCCCCTTCTTCCCCTTCTATTTGCCATGAAGTGATGGGATTGGATGCCACTGTCTTAGTTTTCTGAATGATGAATTTTAAGCCAGCTCTTCCCCTCTCCTCTTTCACCTTCATCAAGAGACTCTGTAGTTCCTCTTCACTTCAGCCATTACAGTAGTATCCTCTGTGCATCTGAGGTTGTTGATATTTCTCTGGGCTATCTTGATTCCCATTTGGGATTCATCCAGCCTGACATTTCACATGATGTACTCTACATATAATTTAAATAAACAGAGTGGCAATATACAAGTCTGTCTTACTCCTGTCCCAATGTTGAATCAGTCCATTGTTCCATGTCTGGTTCTAACTATTGCTTCTTGACCTGCATACAGGTTTCTCAAAAGACAGGTACTCCTGTCTCTCTAAAAATTTTCAACAGTTTGTTGTGATCCATAGAATCAAAGGCTTTCTAGCAATAAGTGAAACAGAAGTAGATGTTTTTCTGTAATCACCTTGCTTTCTCTATGATCCAACAAATGTTTGCAATTTGATCTCTGGTTCCTCTGACTTTTCTAAATCCAGTGTGTACATCTGGAAGTTCTTGGTCCACATACTGTTGAAGCCTAGCTTGAAGAATTCTGAATGCAAACTTACTAGCATGCAAAATGAGCATAATTGTATGGTAGTTCGAACATTCTTTGACATTGCCCTTCTTTGGGATTGGAATGAAAACTGACCTTTTCCAGTCCTGTGGCCACTGCTGAGTCTTCCAAATTTGTTGACATATTGAGTGCAGCACTTTAACAGCATTATCTTTTAGGATTTGAATTAGCTCAGCTGGAATTCCATCACCTTCACTAGCTTTGTTTGTCATAATGCTTCCTAAGGCCTACGTGACTTCATACTCCAGGATGTCTGGCTCCAGGTGAGTGACCACACCATGGTGATTATCCAGGTCATTAATACCTTTTTTGAATAGTTCTTCTTTGTCTTTTTGCTACCTCTTCTTAATCTCTTCTGCCTCTGTTAGGTCTTTATTGTTTCTGCCCTTTATCTTGCCCAGCCTTGTTTGAAATCTTCCCTTGTTATCTCCAGTTTTCTTGAAGAGACCTTTAGTCTTTCCCATTCTATTGTTTTCCTCTACTTATTTGCATTGTTCATTGAAGAAAGCCTTATTATTCTCTGGAACTCTGTATTCACTTTTGTATACTTTCCCTTTCCCCACCCCCTGCTCCTGCTTGCTTTTCACTTCTCTTCTTCCTCAGCTATTTGCAAAGCCTCCTCAGACAACCACTTTGCCACTTTGCATTTATTTTTCTTTGATATGATTTGGTCACTGCCTCCTATACAGTGTTACAAACTTCTGTGCATAGTTCTTCAGGCACTCAATCAGGTTTAATCCCTTGAATCCAGTCATCATCTGCACTGTATAATCATAAGGGATTTGATATAGGTCATACCTGAATGGACTGGACTTCCCTGATAGCTCAGTTGGTAAAGAATCCACCTGCAATGCAGGAAACCCTGGTTTCATTCCTGGATTGGGAAGATCTGCTGGAGAAGGGATAGTCTAACCACTCCACTATTCTTGCACTCCCCTTGTGGCTCAGCTGGTAAAGAATCAACCTGCAATGCAGGAGACCTGGGTTCGATCCCTGGGTTGGGAAGATCGCCTGGAGAAGGGAAAGGCTACCCACTTCAGTATTCTGGCTTGGAGAATTCCAAGGACTGTGTAGCCCATTTAGTTGCAAAGAGTCAGACATGACTGAGTGACTTTCACTCACTGAAGGGCTTAGTAGTTTTCCCTACTTTCTTCAACTTAATTCTTATTTTTTCAATAATAATCCATGAAGGGGGCTTTATCTTTACTTTTAAAGAAATCATATTTTCTACATGTGTTCCTCTACTATGACCAAGACCTTATTGTAGACCCTTGAGGTTTCACAAAGATGATACAGACTCACTGGCATCTAGAAAATTATAGACTTGCTGAAAAAGATGAATATAAATAATATCTATATATTAATTTTGTCAAATATGCAAAAGTATGTCAAACTGTGCAACTTCTATGGCATACATCTTCCATATATATCTAAATTTTTAAAAAATGTAGACCAACCACAAAGGCAGAATTTATATTAGTTTTTTTCATCTCTGTATCTAGGAGTTAATAAAACACATAGGAAATAAATATTTCTCTAAAAATTTTATAGGATGTGAAACATTATGAAATGGATTTCTCCAGAAATTTAATGTACCCAATTACTAAAATTCTGGCAAGGTATATTCCTAAATAAAGATTAAGAGACACACCTTTTGGTCTAGGGAGAGCACATTTTTGCCAGAAGTCACACCTGTTTTTTGAAGTTTGGGAATGTTAATGCTGTGTACAAATAACTTAATGTTCAGGAATTCTCCAAGCCCATAATGGGAACCTTTGTGAAAAAAGACTGTTACTCATGATCAGGCTTCTGAGTTTTTCATTGACAACTTGAAAATGGTTACAATGCCTGCATCCTGGGAAGGATAACCTGGCAAAATGTGATACTTTCTGCAAAGTTTCCCATTTGGGAGGACTGTGACAACTCTTAAGGGGAGAGATAAATGATTGTTATCTGAAAGCTCACTGAAGGAGGAAACATTTCCAATTTCTTTATTTCCTGAACTTCCACTTCCTGGGGTTGTGTAGAATTTATATATTTTCTATAATTCAGGTCACTACTTAGATAACAGATATATCTGGAAACTACAAATTTAGAAGAAACTACAGTTTTCTATAGCTCTAAATTAGAAAGTTTATTTTAGATTCTATAGTCTTTATAGTCACGATGTTCCATTGACTAGTTCCACAGGACACAATTCTCTTCCCCTTTAGTATGAGTGTTAAAGCCTTATATAGGGCTTTGAGGGAAGCAGAAAGCTTCAAATAATTTGGTAATATAGGACATCAACAACCATCAACATCCCACCTCCATTTCCATGTGTATTAATTTTAGTGCAGAAAATTCTGCCAAAGAGTAGGAATTGTAATTATAGGAGTATGGCTATTCTCCTATTTGTTTCTGAGAATTGCTACAAATATATTATATTGTTAAAAATATATCTTGTTTGTGACATAGATAACATTTTACATGCAGGGGTACTCTTCATGTTGCCCAACTGTGGACCTCTAAAACCTCTATCCAGTAGACTGAGAAAAGAACTCTTGAGACAGACCTTACCTAAATACCCATCCACTTAAAAGACTAAGGCTATAATGGGATTATAACTCAGCGTGAAATAGGGCTTTAGTAATGCTTCCCAGAAGGCCCTAGTGGTAAAGAACCCGCTTGCCAGTGCAGGAGACACAGTTCTATCCCTGGGTCAGGAAGATCTCCTGGAGGAGGGCACGGCAATCCGCTCCAGTGTTCTTGCCTGGAGAATCCCACGGACAGAGGAGCCTGGTGGGCTACACTTCATGGGGTCACAGAGAGTCAGACATGACTGAGGCGACAACACGCACACACACAAGAAACAGATGGTATAACCAAACCGAACAATTGAAGACAGTTTGTCAAAGGGCCTATTTAAGATGCACAGCAGATTTGGCTTGAAATAGAGACTGGGGACCTGGGAAGCCTTCCCCAAAGCTAGCCTGATGGGACAAGGGGGACAGGAGGTTGCCTGTACACACAGGGTAGCTTTATGGACAGAACCATTTCATAGAACATGTGGCCTTCAGTAAAGGTACAGCCAAACAACCATGAGCTAAGAAGAGGGACCTGGAGAACAAATGTCTTTATCAATCCATTCTCCTTCTTTCCTCTGGATCTTTTATTACTGTTTCTGATGGACTAAGTCCAACCAGAAACCAAAGGAAAGGGAGCCTGTCAATGCTATAAGCATGGCACGGCAAATTGTGAGAGGAAAAGGATGGAAAGTGGACCTGGAGAACGAAACTGGAGATATGCAGTGCATGATGTCTTCCAAAGTCTGCTCCAAGGTATACTAGTTCCACAAAATGAGCCACAGGGCCAAAGGTCTAGGATCAAATCAGTTTGGGAAATGCCATATAGTCAGCATACATGTCCAGGTTACCATATGCAAGGAAGACACTGCCATAACAGTAAAAAAATAAAAGGAAGCCTCAGGCTTCATGGAAATTAGAGTTTATTGAACAAAACAATAAGTGAAAAATAAAAAACAATTGCTGTGTAGCATCATGTTAAGTAGTGACCAGTGCTGTCTTAAATAGGGATTTAATGGAAGATGATTTCCTATTGAGGAAATTATGACTGTTTCAGATTTTCAAATTTTGTTTCAAATAGAGTTCAAATACTGTTTATTGCTGAAATCTTATAAATCTAGTCTCCTTACACTTGACCATAAAACTGAGCTTGTGTAGTTTCAAAACTGTGCATTTTCCACATTTTCTTTTGCCTATCAAGCTCAGAAGAATTGATGCTTTTGAACTGTGGTGTTGGAGAAGACTCTCGAAAGTCCCTTGGACTGCAAGGAGATCCAACCAGTCCATCCTAAAGGAGATCAGTCCTGGGTGTTCATTGGAAGGACTGATGTTGAAGCTGAAACTCCAATACTTTGGCCACCTCATGCGAAGAGTTGACTCATTGGAAAAGACCCTAACGCTGGGAGGGATTGGGGGCAGGAGGAGAAGGGGACGACAGAGGATGAAATAGCTGGATGGCATCACCGACTTGATAGACATAAGTTTGGGTAGACTCTGGGAGTTGGTGATGGACAGGGAGGCCTGGCGTGCTGTGATTCATGGGGTCGCAAATAGTTGGACATGACTGAGCGGCTGAACTCAACTGATAGTATTCTCTATGATTTCTTACTTTTCCTCAAAAGTGATCCCCTTTATAACTTTATCTTTATATCTTCAGTGTCTGGCCCTATATTGTGCCTGGTGTTTTTTTTTTTTAAGAGATGACTTTCAAATTATATAATGATATATATAATGATAATAATATATATAATTATATTGATTATATAATAATTATGTAATGATAATAATGATTACTATTATTGTGCAGTAGTAATGATTATAGCAACAAAACTCCCTAAATATCTAACTATAATGTGTGTTTTCTTTGTGTCACTTATTGTTTGAAGGTCTTAGTGGGTTATCCCATTAGTCTTCACAACAATCCAATGACATGAACATTCTTATCCTCTTCAGATTAGAAAACGGAGGCATTAAGAGCTTCAGTAACTTGCTTACCAGTACACAAGCAGAAGTGTTAGAGCCAGTATATCTAGCCCCAGAGCCTGGACATTTAATTATTTTCACTATATTAGCTTAAATAATGCTCCATGCTGTGCTTAGCTGCTCAGCCATATCTGACTTTCTGCAACTCCATGGACTGTACCCCGCCAGGCTCCTCTGCCCATGGGGATTCTCCAGGTAAGAATACTGGAATGGGTTGCCAACCCTTCTCCAGGGGATCTTCCCAACCCAGGGATTGAACCCAGATATCCTGTTTTGCAGGCAGATTCTTTACCATCTGAGCCATCTAATTAATCACATATAAATAGACAACAGTTTTTGATATATGAGTGTCAAGCTTAGAAAATTTTGCATTATAAAAATACAATATCCACACTCAGTATGTTAGAAAAATGAGGGGAGATATATCTAATCAAGAGAAATAAACAAGCAGTTGAAATTGAAAGGAGAAGGATGACATGTAGATAAAGTAAATATTCTTGCAGTCCATAAGAAAAGGAAGGTAGGTATGTTAGATTCAATAGGATTTAGAGGCAATTTTGGGATGTAACACTGGAGCATTTTAAGTAAAGGCAATGCTATGTTTTTTATATCTTATGCTATGACATTTACAGAAAAATAAAAATTTTAGTGGCATACTAGTATTTTTACATAAAATAAATACAAAAGCCTAGTTAAGACATAAAAATTCCATGTACCACCAGAGATGAGGGAGGCATATTTAATTCATGTGCTTTCAAATATGAGCACCATGGGGACATTTTTATCTGAGAATATTTTTACTCTATGATGCATAAGTTTATAAATACTCTATGGTGGCTATGTCAGCCAATTTTTAAAATAATTATTCGACCTTAAAATTCCAACAATTTTTTTTCACTTAATTATGCTGTTAAATTTAAAAGGTTTGTGTAGAATTTTTAAAACTTCAATAATTCTTAGAAGAGTATAGGTGGTTATCATTTACCAGTTTAAATATATTTACCATTGACTATTTTTGAAAAAATAATAGAAAGAAAGTAATAAAATACCAGAAGATAATTGAAATTCTGTGATATCACATAGATACCTCAAGGCAATATGTCAGTTAAGTAGCTCTATGTAAAGCATTTCTGTGGAGTTTAACATAGCTTTTTGTTGGTAACTTTGTTGATAGTAATGATAAAGATTTTTTCTTTAACCTTAGAAAACCTGGTTGTCGTGTGAAGCACAGAGAAAGCATTACTAGTGTTATCTATATAATTAGTTTAACCAGAATAAGTTAAAATTCATATCCTCATTTTTTTTTTTTTTACTAAGGCTAGGTTTATATAACAAAGACAGTGTGAGCTCAAATATTTTCAGGTAAGTAATATTTAATGCAAATAGGAAGTCATGAAAATAGATTACATAGCTATGGAGATGAAATATCATGGTGCTGATAGAGTGGTTGATAGTTTTCATGTGACTGTAACCAACAACGTGAAGGCATAATTACCAGGTATCTGCTATACAAAAATGAATGTTTATTTGTTAAAAATTATTCTACAGATATTCTTCCCATGCTTGGTCTATATTACAGCTGTATTGATCTGAAAACCCACTCACTGCCCAAAGGAAATGAATATCTGAATTAGTTGTATATACTTGAAGTTCACTAGTTGAAAAATTCAGTAGGTTTATTTCTCTTCCTTGGTTCTTGTCTCATCACAACAAAAATTTGGAGCGATGGACCAAAAGGTGTTGAACGACAGACACGTTACAGCTCAGTTCAGCTCAAGCAGACAGATCTTTTATTAGTCAGACCCTCCCAAAGGAGTCCTCCTCATCCTTCCTATCGATCACTCTTGGCTTCCCCCTTTTATACTTCCGGTCTCCTCCTTTGCACTCTGCCCAGTGCAAAGTAGGGCTTGTACCTATCACTAGTCAATGGAAGGAAATGCAAACGGGCATACGTTCAAAGCCGACTGACAGTTTCAAGTTATATAACAGCAGGCTGTATTGTTTATGTCTTCCCATATGTCTTCCCATAATTCAGTGTTATAATTAGATGTAGAATATTCATGAGTCCTTAATGGGCTCCTAACTTCCTAACTGTGCAATACTTTGGCTACCTGATTTGAAGAGCCGACTCACTGGAAAAGACCCTGACGCTGGGAAATATTGAAGGCAGGAGGAGAAGGGAATGACAGAGGACGAGATGGTTGGATGACATCACCGACTGGATGGACACAAGTTTGAGCAAGCTCCGGGAGTTGGTGATGACAGGGAAGCCTGGCATGCTGCAGTCCATGGGGTTGCAAAAGGTTGGACGTGACTGGGCAGCTGAACAACAGCAAGAAAAGCAATTGGACAATTCAAATTCGATTGCCTGTTTTCCTAACAGTAATTATTTACTTGTGAGCTATCTAGTGATAGAACCTTCCTTATCTTTATAAAATATTTCAGTTTTTCATATAGATAATGCTATTCTTATTTGAAGATTAATAACACCTTCCTTGAATCTCTCTTAAAGGTAGACTGCTTCATACACAAGGCATGTCATAACGGATAGCTCTGGAGCCAAGTTGGGCTTGTGATTCATGGGCTCATGAATACTCTTTCTGCCATTTCTTAGCAATCTGGCCTTATACAAACTACTTAATGTCTCTGAGATTCTCTGTCCTCGTCTGAAATTAGTTTCAGTTCAGTTCAGTTGAGTCGCTCAGTCGTGTCCAACTCTTTGCGACCCCATGAATCACAGCACGCCAGGCCTCCCTGTCCATCACCAACTCCCGGAGTTCACTCAAATTCATGTCCATAGAGTCGGTGATGCCATCCAGCCATCTCTTGTGCTAATTTAGTTTTACTCATACATAACCTGGTGTACTCCGGGAGTTGGTGATGGACAGGGAGGCCTGGCGTGCTGTGATTCATGGGGTCGCAAAGAGTCGGACATGACTGAGGAACTGAACTGAACTGGACTGAACTGAACTGAACTGAACCTGGTGTAATGGCATAAACGCATAAATGTAAAGCTATAATTGTGCTACTTCTTGGGCTCTTTGGCCTACCAATGAATTGACAAAATGTTCTTCGAAATGATACTATAGAACTGGTTAATGAATAACATACTATTTTTAAGACATCTTGTTTCTTACTATTTTTACAGATAAAGCCTTTTTCATAGAAGCACATTCTAGTCTTAAATTTAGAAGTGGGTTTTTGTGGATTAACAAGTCTCTAATTCAGTATAAAAATTTTGTTAACAATTTAACAAAAATAAATTAAAAATACCTAATGTATTAAGTAGAAATATTAATACTCATATGATGTACCTGGTTATCCTAGTTCTATCTTTAAGTGGAGATAAAACCTCTCCCCTCTTTCATACAATAGCATTTAATAACTTGGTCAAGAGTTAACACTTTTCCTTGTCAACCTATCTTATAATCATATCTGTCCAGCTTCTGACACAAATGCAATGCCTTCAAGATTTACTTAATCCTTGGAGTTACTTTCTGAGCACACTTAATTCATCAGTTCTTGAACTATGAAACTGGATTTAAGGATATTATATTTCTGTTTGCTATAAAATATATTTAATGAGTTTAAAGTGTATAATCACTTTAGAACAGTCTTTGGGACTCTGTGGGAGAGGGTGAAGTTGGAGTGATTGGAGAGAATGGAATTGTAGCATGTATATTATCATAAGTGACCAGTCCAGGTTCGACGCATAAATTTTCCTCTGTTCATTTCTTTGCATTTGTGCTTTTTTAATAAAATTCTTTTTTAGAAATAAAAATAAATAAATAAATAAAGTGTATAATCAGTAGAATGATACTGATAGGTGGTTCTCCAAGGAATAAAGAGAATCACATTTTAGAAAATGTCCATCTCTTCAAAAAATAAATAAATAGGAAGAGAAAAATAAAAACAAGCTATAAGTTCAAGTAAAGGAAAGCATTTCTAATTTAAGCAGAAAGCTAAGAAACCATAAGAAAAATGATAGACTTGTTATGTGCAGTCGTGTGTGTGACTGGCAGAGCTCAGAACAACTGCCTATATCCTAACTGCAAGGAATGCTCTGATTTGCATGCTGAAGAGGCAGATGCACTCACTTGACACTGATTCAGAATGCAGAAACAGTACTTTTGAGATTTCTTCACTCCTGGAAGTGTGCACTTTTTAGGGATATTAGCAGGTGCATGGTGCAATTCCTAAAGCATAAGTGGCATGGATGACAGAAGCTATTGCCCTGAAGTGGAGAGCCTGACCTTTCAAGCTTGGTGGTGACAGTACCAGTGGCAGCAGCAGTATTAACAGGCCAGTGGTGGCTCAGATGGTGAAGAATCTGCCTGCAGTGCAGGAGACCTGGGTTCGATCCCTGGGTTGGGAAGATCCCCTGGAGGAGGGCATGGCAACCTACTCCAGTATTCTTGCCTGAAGAATCCCAATGGACAGAGGAGCCTGGTGGCTACAGTCCATCAGGTCACAAAGAGTCGGACACCACTGAGCAACTAAGCACAACAGGAAACATAGTTTCAGGTACTGTACCTAGAAGCTTAGTCTCAAATATCTTTCTCCAGCTCCCCAGTGATTGTATGAGTCATTAATTAGGTGACTGTATAATTTGTCATCAACCAGGACACTTTTGAGAGTGAAAATAATTAACACATGACCCACAGGACAACTTGAAAGGCAAAACGGATCCAAGCTGTATAGTTACTTCACCACTACTCATAGTAAATTTTGTATAGCATTCTCTGTGCTATATATTAGGAACTTGTTTAATCCATCATATATATATATAATAGTTTGCAACTACTAATCCCAAATTCCCATTCTTTCCCTCCCTTTACCTCCTCCATTGGTAACCACAAATTGGTTCTTTGTACCTGGGAGTCTTTTTTTATATTTGTTTTGGTTTGTAGATATGTTGATTTGTATTGTATTTTGGATTCACAATACAAATACATGTCATGATTCCCTCCTCCAGGGGATATTCCCAATCACTTTTCAAATAGGTGATATCATATGGTTTTTGTCTTTTTATTGTGACTTACTTTGCTTAGCATGGAAATCTCTAGGTCTACCCATGTTTCTGTAAATGGCATTATCTCATTCTCTTTCATGGCTGAGTAATATTCCATTGTATATACACACCACATCTTCTTACACATTTATCTGTTGATGGACATTTAGGTGTTTTCCATGTCTTGCCTATTGTAAGTACTGCTCCTGTTAACATAGGGGTACATGTATCTTTTTGAATTATAACTTTGTCTGGGTATATTCCAAGGATTGGGATTGCTGGATCATGTGGCAACTCTACTGTAAATTTCTTTTGAGGAATCTCCGTACTGTTTTCCATAGTAGCTGCTGGTGCTACTTTATTTCCCACAAATAGTGTGAGAGAGTTTCATCTTCTGCACACCCTCTCCAGCATTTATTATTTGTAGACATTTTAATGATGTCCATTCTGAATAGTTTGAAGTGGTACCTCCTTGTATTTTTGATTTGCATTTCTCTAATAATTAGCTATGCTGAGCATCTTTTTATGTGCCTATTGACTATTTGTATGTTTTCTATGGAGAAATGCCTATTTAGGCCTTCTACCCATTTTTTCAGTTGGGTTGTTTGTTTGTTTTTTTGTTATTGAGTTGTATGAGTTCTTGGCATATTTTGGAAATTAAACCCTTTCTGGTTGCATCCTTTGAAAATATTTTCTCCATCTGTGGGTTGTTTTCATTTTGTTTATGGTTTCCTTTGGGTTTGATTCCTGTGTGGGGAAGATTCACCTGGAGAGAGGAATGGTTGCCCATACCAGTATTCTTGTCTGGAAAATTCCAAGGACAGAGGGACCTAGCAGGCATGGGGTAACAAAGAGTCGGATATGACTAACACTTTTCTTTTCCTTTTTTTTTTTTTTGCCTTGCAGAAGCTTGTAATTTTAATTAGGTTTCATTTGTTTATCTTTTGTGGGGGGGTTTGTTTGTTAGTTTTTATTTCTATTACCTTAGAAAAATGACCTAAGAAAACATTGCTGTTGCTGTTCAGTTGGTTATGTCCAACTCTTTGAGAGACCCCATTGACTATAGCGTGCCAGGCTTCCCTGTCCTTCACTATCTCAAGAGCTTGCTCAAAATCATCTGCATTTGGGTGATGGCATTCAACCATCTAGTCCTCTCTTGTCCCCTCCTCCTACTGCCTTAAATCTTCCCCGGCATCAGGGTCTTTTCCAGTGAGTCAGCACTTCACATCAGGTTGCCAAGTTATTGGAGCTTCAGCTTCAGCATTAGTCCTTCCAATGAATATTCAGGGTTGATTTCCTTTAGGATTGACTAGTTTGATTTCCTTTCAGTCCAAAGGACTCTCAAGGGTCTTCTCCAACACCACAGCTTGAAAGCATCAGATCTTCAGTGCTCAGCCTTCTTTATGGTCCACCTCGCACATCCATACATGACCACTGGAAAAACCAAAGCTTTGACTATATGGACATTTTTCAGCAAAGTAATGTCTCTGGTTTTTAATACACTGTCTAGGTTTGTCATAGCTTTTCTTCCAAGAAGCAAGAGTCTTTTAATTTCATGACTGAAATCACCATCCACAGTGATTTTTGAGCCAAAGAAAATAAAAGTTGTCACTGTTTCCATGGGGTCCCCATCTATTTGACATGAAGTGATGGAACCATATGCCATGATCTTTGTTTTTCTGGATCTTCAGTTTTATGCCAGCATTGTCACTCTCCTCTTTCACCGTCATCAAGAGTCTCTTTAATTCTGCTTTACTTTCTGCCATTAGGGTGGTGTCATCTGCATATCTGAGGTTATTGATATTTCTTCTGGCATTCTTGATTCCAGCTTTGTGCTTCATCCAGACTGGCATTTCACGTGATGTACTCTGCATAGAAGTTAAATAAATAGGGTGACAATATACAGCCTTGACGTACTCCTTTCCCAATTTGGAACCAGTCCATTGTTCCATGTCTGGTTCTAATGATTGCTTCTTGAGCTGCATATAGGTTTCTCAGGAGTCAGGTAAGGTGGTCTGTTATTCTTGTAGCTTTAAGAATTTTCCCACAGTTTGTAGTGATCCACAAGATCAAAGGCTTTAGTGTAGTCAATGAAGCAGAAGTATATGTTTTTCTGGAATTGTCTTGCTTTTTCTATGAGCCGACAGATGTTGGCAATTTGATCTGTGGTTCCTCTGCCTTTTCTAAATCCAGCTTGTACATTTGGAAATTCTCAGTTCATGCAGTGTTGAAGCCTAGCTTAGAGGATTTTGAGCATTACCTTGCTGGCATGTGAAATGATAAAATATCGGTACAATTTATACCAGAGAATACTTTGCCTATTATTTCTTCTAGGAGTTTTAGGGTATTATATCTATGTTTAAGACTTTAAGCCATTTTGAGTTTATTTTTGTGTATTGTGTGAGAGTGTGTCTAACTTCATTGATTTACATGTAGCTGTCCAACTTTTCCAGGACCATTTGCTGAATAAACTTAATGAATTATAGTAAAGCTGTACTGAAAGAAAACGTTATGGCCTTAAATTCTTTTATTTAAGGTGGATACTGAAATGTATGACTGTTCAATTTAAGAAATTAGAAAACCAGATGAGCCAAATATTTCTACCCATTCAAATAAAAAGGAAGAGGATAATAACTTAAACTTATAAATCACATTATAATTTTAGTGGGCAATGATTCTATTCTACTTACTGGAATGCTGATATAATAGCTCAACCGTTTTGGACCATGAGGACAAAATGTCACATCCTAAGGCTGGTTAGACCATGAGCCGGAAGGTTCTGTGTGCTGAATTCCTTGTGGAGTCATGCCTTACTGCACTTCATTCTCATGAATAAAAATTAAGTTTTATCCTATTTATGCCACACTTATTTTAGACTTTCTATCACAGAATTATATTATTTTTTCAATTATGTATGAATATATGTATGTGTTTGTGGGTAGATAGGTAAAATATACTCATCAGAATTCCATAGTGATGAGATGAGTTTTCCTTTTGAATATTCATATTTTGCTTCAATAATGAATATTAGTTCATTTATTAGAATCCAAAATTGAAGGTCAACACTAAATTATAAAAATTTTGCAAATAATCTCAAAATATGGGCTTTCCAATTTCTTTAAAACCTGTGAACTGTCCATTAGCTATGATTTCAATGTCAAAGACCTAAGAGCAGTTACATAACAAGATAATATAAAATAATGAAACTGTGAAGGTATTTTCAATGTTTATTAAAATCCTCACTTACTAATGAACTCAATCCTTTTAAAGTCTTCTAAATAATCTCAAACCCCATAGTGCTATTTTAACACTGTGCTTTCTTAAAGCAGTCTGACAGATGAGGTCACTATTGAAACTATGCTAAATCTCAGTGTTAAAATAGGGGATATATTATTTTTCTTAAGGCAAGCCACTGAATACCACATCAATATTAACAGAATATCTAGAATTCAAAAGCTTTGCTATATTGAACAATTAATGGATGTTTATAAAATTTCATGTTTTGAGAAAGTTTGTTTTTTCTGAATAGTAAAATTTATGACCAAATATATTCAGCACTATTACAAACCTGCTTGAAAATTACTGCAAAACTGACATTCAACCATGTTCTAACAGTTCAGATACTGGCAAGGTCTACAAAGATGCCAATGAAAAATATATATAGTGCATAATTTTCATTTCTTTGCTGTCAGGGTAACATGTGTGCTTCATATGCTTTAGTGAAGTCTAGCAGTACAAATGTGTCAAAAAATCATAAAAATTTGTCTTCTATGACTAACATACAGGATTTAGGACCCTAGTATTTGGATATTTATCTCTACGGAGGAAAAAAATAGTTTATTCTTGGACATATATACACACACACATATATAGATAGATAGATAGATACACCTTATGTTTAACACATTTTCCCTACAGTATTTAGTGAAACAATTTTAGCTGAAGTAGCCTTATTCCTTGTGTAGCTCCCCACCCCACATCCAATGTAATAGCCTGAAATTTAACTAGAGACTTCATGTGCACGGATTTCAAAATTGGTATTGGAAGGGGGGAAAAGTGTATTAATTAAACCTCCAACTGTCAAAAGGAAATTATCTTCTACTAAATTTGCCTTATAACTTTACTGGGATGTTTTCCATGGGAGATAGATAAAATGAATTAGTTTATTAGTCCAGATTATTTTATTGCAGGTAGCAGAAACCGTATCCAATTTAGCTTAAGTGAAAATTTAGTAACTGATAAAACGGAAGTTGAAAATGGAGGTTGGTATCCCTGGTGGCTCAGAGGTTAAAGCGTCTGCCTCCAATGCGGGAGAACCGGGTTCGATCCCTGGGTCGGGAAGATCCCCTGGAGAAGGAAACGGTAACCCACTCCAGTATTCTTGCCTGGAGAATCCCATGGATGGAGAAGCCTGGTAGGCTACAGTCCACGGGGTCGCAAAGAGTCGGACACGACTGAGCGACGGAACGTAACGGATCAAAATTGTACTGAAGCTCTGTTCATCTCTCCGTGTCACTGTTCTGCTTTCTTCTTGCTTCTGCTGAACTTCACAGTTGAGGCTCATATTCTCCACGTGGCGTGTACATGCTGAGTTGCTTCAGTTGTGTCCAACTCTTTGAGACTCTATGGACTGTAGCCCGCCAGGCTTCTCTGTCCTTGGGATTCTCCAGGCAGGAACACTGGAATGGGTTACCATGCTCTTCTCCAGGGAATCTTCCCAACCCAAGGGTCAAGCCTGCATCTCTTAAGTCTCCTGCATTTGCAGGTGGGTTTTTACTGCTAGCACCACCTGGGAAGCCCTCTCCCAGGTAGGAAATTGCTATGACTATAAAATACCATCCCACTCAGAAGTTTAATAGAAAGAGTTTACAAGAAAAGATAAGATCTCTTTTGTTTTCTGAATTATAAAGTCATCCACAATCATAATTTGCAGTGTGTTAGAGTGTGATACCTCAGCAATTAGATCTCCCTCTAAAATTGGCAGAATGACACTGAAGACCTGAAATCACAGCTTGCTGCTGCTGCTGCGTCACTTCAGTCGTGTCCGACTCTGTGTGACCCCATAGACAGAAGCCCACTAGGGTCCCCCGTCCCTGGGATCCTCCAGGCAAGAACACTGGAGTGGTTGCCATTTCCTTCTCCAATGTGTGAAAGTGAAAAGTGAAAGTGAAGTCGCTCAGTTGTGTCTGACCCTTAGCGACCCCATGGACTGCAGCCTACCAGGCTCCTCCATCCATGGGATTTTCTAGGCAAGAGTACTGGAGTGGCTTGCCATTGCCTTCTCCGATATAGTCACTAGCTTACCAGACCACAATTCCCTCAAGAATGATTGACATATTCATTTTTTTTTTTCAGTTTTGTGACTGAGTCCCCCTTGTTCTCAAGGACTTCTTCTGAGGCTCAGACCTCCCACCAAATTCCCATATCTTCTATCTGTATTATTAAATTTATATTGGTAAAAATGTACTATATACACTACAAACATAAAATTAATTATTATTGTTATCTACTTCTACTGCTTGTCAAAAATATTAACCTAGATAATCGTCATATTAAAGTATTAGTGGTGTTGTTCAGTTGCTAAGTAATGTCCAACTCTTCACAACCCCACAGAGTGCAGCATGCCAGCTCCTCAATCCTCCACTATCTCCCGGAGTTTGCTCAAATTCATGCCCATGAGTTGGTGTTGCTACCTAACCTTCTCATCCTCTTCTCCTTTTGCCTTCAGTCTTTCCCAGCATCAGGGTCTTTATCAAGGACTTGACTCTTCGCATTGGGTGGCCAAAGTATTGGAGCTTCAGTCCTTCCAATGAATACTCAGGGTTAATTTGCTTTAAGATTGACTGATTTGATCTCCTTGCTTTCCAATGGACTCTCAAGAGTCTTTTTCTGCATCACAATTCAAAAGCACTGATTTTTCGGCCCTCGGCCTTATTTATGATGCAACTGGAGAAACCATAGCTTTGACTATATGGACCTTTGTCTGCAAAGTGACATTTCTGCTCTTTTTTTTTTTTAATGTCTCTACTTTTTAACATGCAATCTAGGTTGTTATAGCTTTCCTTCCAAGAAGCAAGTGTCCTTTAATTTCATGGCTGCAGTCACCATCCACAGTGATGCTGGAGTCCAATGAAATAAAATCTGTCACTACTTCCACTTTTTCCCGTTCTATTTGCCATGAAGTGATGGGACCGGATGCCATGATCTTGGTTTTTTATGGGTTAAGACTATTCTTTTGTTCCTATTATTTGGTAAATTTGTCCTCATTCTTGCATCTCTTCTCCACGCTTTTTTGCTTTTACCTCTTCCAAATTTTGTCAGGCCAATATAGGTTGTTCTTCTTTTTTGATATACATATTTTCCTTCAAACTCATTGTGAAACATACTTCTAAAAAATAAATACTATTTCACATCCCTGCTTTTTTATTTTTAGTATAGGATTAATATATGTTTATCTATAACAATATATGTCACCTGTAGTTAACATTAAAATACATTTAAATATGTGAGAAATATTTTAATTCCTGTATTTTAAAAAATATGAATTTATATATTTTTTAAATAACTGAAAAAATCCAATAGGCTGTTTAAAGTTCTTCCAGGTTTTGTAATTGTAAGAGTGAATTTTGCATTATTGAATTAGTTACTATGTTGAGCTAAATGTGGGGATATTTAAAACTGTTATAATAACAGGTGTTTGAAATTTTTAAAGCAATACATAGGATAGGTATGGAGTGTACAAGAGAACAGATTTGTTAAGAGAGATGGCAAGAATGAGCAAATACTAATTCTGTATTCAATTATCCCTTAAGACTAGTATTTCCAAAAGTGAGTTACCTTGAGATTCTGTCAGAGTATTCGCTAAAGGTCACAGGATCAGAGTTATTTTCATAATAATACTAAGATGTCATTTGCCTTCATTGCTTCCTTCTCTGATGGGTCTCTAATTCAGTATTCTAGACACTACATGATATATGATGATATCATTGCTCTCATGACATAGTACACGTGCTCATCTTCTCATGTTTTCTAAAATTTTCTAACATGGTAAATTTAAGGTATAAACGTGTGCGTTTTCAGAGAGTAGCTCAGTTTCTCTTGAAGATTGTTTTTTGATGTTACTAGTTTTCACTTATACCTCTTCTAATCTCTGTATCCTCTTGTCACTCAAAAAAATCATACTTTTGAAATCTTGAAGTTTTCCTTACATTCATATCTAAAACATAAATAAGTGCATTTTGCTATTTAGCTTTGCATAATATAAAAATAACTGTTTCCTAAAATTTACTGAATTTTTAAGTTATCTACGTTTATTTTGGAAATTTAAAGGATTTTATTTTAAAGAAAGGATTGCAATATGTTCATTTTCTTTTTAAAAATGGATTATTTACATAGCACAAGGGAGGTGGAAGACTCGCTTTATCAACACTTAGCTGCACTGACAACCTCTAAAGATGCTGAAAGAGATGAACCTTAAATGCCAGAGAATTATCTGACTCACAAGAGAGGGAAAGTGATTCCAAAAAGTACGATAAAAGGTGTACATTTGAGGCGATTGTAGATGTCAATACTTTACCTTATCGTGTCTCATGCAACAGAACATGTTTGAATAGTGTCACAGTGTCACACAGATGTAATACTGAGACCAATCATTCATAATTTAAAGAAAAATATACTATTTTAAATATGGATATGATAAGCTCTTATTACATATTTTTACTAGACGTGAACCACAGAGGTTTATTATAATCTATTGAATCGTATTTATTGGAGAAAATTAATACAACAGCTAAAAATCTAAAACAAGCCACGAACAGTTGACATTACTGAATGTTTATTGGATGGAGAGTCAGTAAAAGAAATCACAGCAGTGCCATTTTCCAATGATTCAGTAACTCATTGAATTAAAGATTTATCAGCAAACCCATGAAGAATATTTATCAGCAATATCTCACTTGGAGAATGGTACCTACAAATGAATAAATCTCTAGTTGTGGCTGGACTCTGTTATCAACACCAACTAATCATCAAATATTATTTTATGTAAATGTCTAATGAGCATAAAAGGTAAATAATTGAAGTATTGAGTAACTTCTATGAATTTTATGATTTATCCTGTCAACTGTGTTGATACGGGCACTGATAGTGCAAATAGGAAGGCAGGGAAAGCTACTGGTAATTCAGTGTAAATCAAGGCAGTCGTAAGAACTACACTAGAATCTATTTCTTCATCATTGGATGCTCACAGATAGAGAAGTGCCTGTGTTCCTTACCGATGGCCCCAATTAAGCACTAAAAATAATTTTGTTACATCTCAACCTTTGAGTACATATCTTTTATATCGCATTTGTGAAAATGGAAAGTGGATAAAGCCCTTTGCTGCATACAAAGTTCAATAGGTGTTTTGAAGAAAAGCTCTTGTGTGTGGTATGGGTGTTGTAGTAGATGCTTTTTTTATGAGACACCATTTTTATTTAAAAGAATGGTTGACAGAGGAACCAGGCACACACAAGAAAGAATGGGTGTCCTACTTCTCGGGGAAAAGACAGATAGAAAAGGTCAACTTGTTCAAAGTCACTTACATTTGCTGTCCGAGAGGACCAGATTTAATTTATAAAAATTTCTGCTTTCAGTGGTCTTATAACTAATGTTATAACTAATTAGAATATTAGCAAATGAACAGTTGTTATGTGGACATTTTTTAAATGTCCATGATGCATGAACATATGCTCCTATTCAACTATTTTGGATTCTCTATAAACAAGAAATATATTCTTCTGGATTAAAAATATTATACCAGAATGCTTTTAATAAACTCAGAATGGTCTGTGATTAATCACTTTGTTCAATCTTCACACATGCAGGATTTATTTCCATTTCTGATTAGAAAGAAAAAAAAGACCCTTCTTTTCTCTGATTAAAGGAGTAAGAAAGAAAAAAAAAAACAGGAGGAGAGGATGAGTGGTGAGTTAAAGGACAGATTGAGTGTATGTATTTTAATCTGGCAGTTGTCTTGTATAATTTTTTTTGCCAAAAGACTGCTAATTTCATACAAAAATTTAAATATTGTAGCAGTCACCCAACTTAAACATTTGGCAAATAGTTATCCTATTTTAAAAATGGAAAATATTTCTCAAGTGCTTCTGTTTTCAAAATACTGTCTCACGCTATTCTTTATGTTTGCTTAATCATTCTTTTGGAGAAAATTCTCTAAATTCTGGATGCTGTATATATGCAGTTCCCTCTATCACATCTATTCAAAATGACCTTGGTTACTCAGTTAACTAAAAGTCAGAGGGCCATTTGTTTTTCCATTTTCTCCCCTTTCTTCTTTTTCTTCTTCTTCTTTTTTTTTGGCGGAGAATATCTTTTAAAACACATTAAAAGTATACTGAAAAGAAACATTTCGTTATTACATTCCTGGGGTGTATTTTAACAGGAAAACTTGAGAAAAAAATTTTAAGTATTTTTTATTTACTGAAATTTAAACAAAAACAAACCAAGCTCCACTTTTCACAGGAACATAGAAGTTCTCACTTTTAGATGTGAATCACTCCAAGGAAAAATTTACTAGATTCACAAGGCTTCAGGCACCATATTCTCAGTCCTATGAGCACCTTTTGTTATTTCGTCTGTCCTCATGCTGATATCAGATGGAAATATTTTTTAAATAAAAACTGAAGCTAGAATGTTCTTGAAGTTATAGTATCTGCTCTATTCCACTTGACCATATTACTGTCAAACTAACATAGTTTCTAAAATCCCTAACCAAAAATTCTTCTCATATCTGTTCATAGAGGTAACATGGACTAGCATGTGTGTTTGACATTTTCTTTTTAAACAAAGGGACATGTCTTCTAGTTTAGGAGTAAGGAAAATATTTATGTAAAATATTACCAAAAGTTGGATTTGTTATAATTTTAGATGTTAGGAAGAGGTGATATAATAGGTTAACTACAGTATATAAAAAAGCAGTTAGGTATTTTGCCATTCTGAATATTATCCCTTTAACAAAATTCCACTCATCACTAAAATATACTATCCTTGACCAATTAACTCGTTTATTAAGAGCACTAAATTAAGGCAATATGTTCACAGACTGTGCTAATAATCTCAATTAGCCATTTCACCAACACTATTCAAAAGAATGGATTAGCTGAAATTTATCACCACACTAGGACAGCTCGTCGTAAATATCAACTGACCATAAATCTTTGAAAGAAAAATGACTGTATTATAATCTAATGTAGTCAGAAGTAGTTTTACTGTAAAGCAAGTGATGCTTATTTCAGCTTCAAGGACCCTCATTCTCATTTACCCTTTCAAGGCCATTGGAGAAAGCCTATAACACTGTCACTTGGTCATGCTATTTTGTAAAATTAGGTAGGACCTTTTCATTGTAATCCGTTAAGATTGTTATCTTCTTTCACCCTGTCTCTTCATAAGAGTTGGCATTTAAGAATGAATATTTGGGATATTTTGCTAGGAAAATATTGAGATGTAGATGCATTTATTTTTGGTTTATGGACTTAAGTGGTTTGCAGTCCCTTGTGTGTATAGGTAAGCCATTACTAATTATTCCAAATATCATGACCCAAAGGCATAGGGACCAGAGGTCATATGGACAAATTCTAGGCACCCAGTATCAAAAATATGTGGATAGTAGAAGACAAAAAAAAAAAGTCTCACATGCATGTAGGGAAAATGTAGTCTCTAGAAAAATCCAAGAAGTTCCCCTGGAGGAGAGCATGGTAACCCACTCCAGTGTTCTTGCCTGGAGAATCCCATGGACAGAGGAGTCTGACAGGTTGCAGTCCATGGGGTCACAAAGAGTCAGATACGACTGAAGTGACTCACCGCAGCACGCACAGAAAAATATTATAGATTGTACTACTCATATACGAAAGAATGTTGATAAAGTTCCTCTACTATGTGACGGCAATCCTAAAATTCATATTCCATTACTAATTAGCTGTCAAACTGAAATAAACTTTTCTGGCCTAACAATAATAACAATAAGAAAGTGATATATCAAACATTTCAAGGGAAAGTAGTAAACTCTATATTTCTGAAAAACATTATAAAATTGTTTTCCTATGAAGAAACAGTGTACAGCCAAATGATTTTTTAAAAGGCTTGTAGAGATATATCCAGAACTTAATAAGAATACTTATGTTTTTCTTTGAATCCTTCCTCGATTTTCAAAGCCAAATATAGTGGGTAAATCCTTCTTATGTTTCTATGTCTCTGACTTCCTTTCCTGTTTCATCTTTTTGTTTTCCTCCTCCACTACATTTCACTGAAGGACTTTTCTGTTTCCTTTGGTACCTTTAAGGATTCATGTGATTACACTGAACCTATGTGAAACCAGGGCCATCTCTCCATGTTATGGTGACTAGTAATCTTAATTATTGAATGGTTTGCCTTGGAAACGAACAGAAATCATCCTGTCATTTTTAAGATTGCATCCAAGTACTGCATTTCGGACTCTTTTGTTGACCATGATGGCTACTCCATTTCTTCTAAGGGATTCCTGCCCACAGTAGTAGATATAATGGTCGTCTGAGTTAAATTCACCCATTCCAGTCCATTTTAATTCACTGCTTCCTAGAATGTCAACGTTCACTCTTGCCATCTCCTGTTTGACCACTTCCAATTTGCCTTGATTCATGGACCTAACATTCCAGGTTCCTATGCAATACTGCTCTTTACAGCACCGGACCTTGCTTCTATCACTGGTCACATCCACAACTGGGTACTGGTTTTGCTTTTGCTCCATCCCTTTATTCCTTCTATAGTTATTTCTCCACTGAACTCCAGTAGCATACTGGGCACCAGAACTGGACATGGAACAACAGACTGGTTCCAAATAGGAAAAGGTGTACGTCAAGGTTGTATATTGTCACCTTGCTTATTTAACTTATATGCAGAGTACATCATGAGGAACGCTGGGCTGGAAGAAGCACAAGCTGGAATCAAGATTGCCGGGAGAAATATCAATAACCTCAGATATGCAGATGACACTACCCTTATGGCAGAAAGTGAAGAGGAACTCAAAAGCCTCTTGATGAAAGTGAAAGAGGAGAGTGAAAAGGTTGGCTTGAAGCTCAACATTCAGAAAACTAAGATCATGGCATCTGGTCCCATCACTTCATGGGAAATAGATGGAAAAACAGTGGAGACAGTGTCAGACTTTGTTTTTTTGGGCTCCAAAATCACTGCAGATGCTGATTGCAGCCATGAAATTAAAAGACGCTTGCTCCTTGGAAGGACAGTTATGACCAACCTTGATAGTATATTAAAAAGCAGAGACATTACTTTGCCAACCAAGGTCCGTCTAGTCAAGGCAATGGTTTTTCCCGTGGTCATGTATGGATGTGAGAGTTGGACTGTGAAGAAGGCTGACCGCCGAAGAATCGATGCTTTTGAAATGTGGTGTTGGAGAAGACTCTTGAGAGTCCCTTATACTGCAAGGAGATCCAACCAGTCCATTCTAGAGGAGATCAATCCTGGATGTTCATTGGAGGGACTGATGCTAAAGCTGAAACTGCAATACTTTGGCCACCTCATGCGACGAGTTGACTCACTGGAAAAGACTCTGATGCTGGGAAAGGTTGGGGGCGGGAGGAGAAGGGGACAACGGAGAATGAGATGGCTGGATGGCATCACCGACTTGATGGACATGAGTTTGAGTGAACTCCGGGAGTTGGTGATGGACAGGGAGGCCTGGCGTGCTGTGATTCATGGGGTCGCGGAGAGTCGGACACGACTGAGCGACTGAACTGAACTGAATCTTAATTATATATATGCAAAGTGGCTTCGCAGCAGTACCTAAGTTAGTGTTTGAATAACCTAGCCTTGAAAGTATTGGGGGAGTCTCTTCAGAATTTTGCCTACCATAGTACTGATTTAGTCCAAATTTCTGATTTTAAAATAGAGAAATTTAGGATAAGGCATATTATCCAAGTACTTATGCACAGCTTTGCTGCTATATTAAAAGATAGAGGAGACTACATTTCGTCTATTAGGACTGTTAGATTATCTGCAATTTTCATAATAAGTTGTATCATAATTATGTTTCCCTCTAATCAATAACTTGAAATATTCTTACTCCAAGGCTTAATAAAGAATTCAAACTATCTGCTATACTGCTTCTTCCAGAAATTTTACACAGTACTACTGAAACCTGAAGGATGGACTAAGTATTGAACTTTTTCCTCTGTAGTGGTCAACGTTTTTTTTTTTTTTTTTAAAGAGTGCCATAGTAAATAGTTTAGACTTTAGGAACATATGCTGTCTGTCACAACAATTCACCTATGCCATTGTATAATGAAAAGAGGGGTAGACCATAGGTAAATGAGTGGATGTGAATATATTCCAATAAAATTTTGTTTACAGAGTTGGTCCATGGTGAGAAATACTTTGGCCACCTCATGCGACGAGTTGACTCACTGGAAAAGACGCTGATGCTGGGAAGGATTGGGGGCGGGAGGAGAAGGGGACGACAGAGGATGAGATGGCTGGATGGCATCACTGACTCTGGACATGAGTTTGAGTGAACTCCGGGAGTTGGTGATGGACAGGGAGGCCTGGCGTGATGGGATTCATGGGGTGGCAAAGAGTCGGACACGACTGAGCGACTGAACTGAACTGAACTGAGAAATGGAAACTGCTTAGTTTGCAAACTCCTGGTGTGACGACTTTTGAGTCCTGCATCTCCGTGCTGAATTCTCATGATCGTCCCAGCCACTTTATTTCCCATCTGCCATTCAGAGAGTGTGCCACTCATGTACAGTGTACATTTTGTGCTATGCCCTCGACATTGATATTTGATTTTTAAAATATATAGGCATGTTTTACAAACTGCTATACTTCATTAAAAACTCTTCTTGGGTCAGTACACAACATTATGTTGTTCAAGGGACTTTTGTATATTATTCACATTACAAATCCCTTTCAAAACTGTGTCAGTAGTGTTTGGGATTTTTTTTTCCCCTTTATGCTGGTTTAGTATGCTTCATTTTATCAGAAAATTAAAATTACGCATCCCATCACGTCCCTTTTTAACTTGACTTATAGGAAATATGTATTTATAATAAATATTCACTTCTGTCCTTATATATGTAAGCATTAGGGCACATTTATTTTACCTTAATTTTTTAAACTTTTGGACTTACAGTATGTATGATTTTAGTTGCAGTCTTCCTAAAATCCTTACACATGAATATATAACAGTGGAGCTGGGATTAAAATTCTGGTTTATTATTAGTCTTCCTCAAATATAAATATTTGTACTCACATTTTATTAACTTCAATTCATTTTGTGCATTCTCTATATACATTGTCTATTGATGGAATTGGTCGTTTTTTATTTAAATTTCCACACAGAGTAAAGTCTATGTCAGTGCAGTTCTCTCTTTTTTGATACTGATTTATATTTATCAAGATTTCTTAAACTTGGATCTATTGACACACTTTAAACCCAGAAATTTGTGTTGAGAGAGGCTGTCTTCTGTACTGTAGTCTGTTTACCAGCATCTCTGGCCTCTGCCCACTAGATGCCAGTAGCACTCCTGCCAAGTTGTGACAACCAAACTAGCTCCAGGCGTTGTAGAAGGTCCTCTGGGAATATGTGTGTTAGGGTAGGGGGCACTGGTGGAGAACCATGATTTATTCAGAAATTGTACAAATTATGAATTAACAAATTGATGAATTTTCATGATGTGAGCACACCAGTATAATGAACAAATTGATCAAGAAATAAAATACCACCAGCCTCCCACAAAGCACTGTCTTGCTTTCTCCCTGCCTACACTTCCTCACAAAGTAAATACCTTTATGATTTTTAAGACTACAGATTGGTTTTCTCCTCTTGAACTGAGTATAAATGGAATAACACAGAATGTCCTTTGTGGTTTTCAGTCAATATTAATCTTATGAGATTCATTCATATGGTACATAGCAATAGTTCTTATGTTATTGCCAAATGCTGTAATTTACTTGTACATTTTACTGACAAAGGACACTGGTTTTCATGGTTTTATTTGTGGAAATGTTTTAACTAACTTTTGGGTCACTTTTTCAGATTGATTTTTAAGGAATTTGTCCACTTTCTGTTATTTTCCAAGTGTACTGGCGTAATTTCGTTTGCAATATTATCTCGTTCGTGCTCTGTTTGTTGTAGAATCTATAATTATCTCTTTTTATCTTATTCCTGGTATTGATAAATTGTGCTATCATTTTTTCTTGAACATTTGTGGCAAGGGTTACCACTTTATTACTCTTTAAAAATCAACTTCTATTTTTTGAAGCCCTTTAATATGTATTTATTATCTGTATTATTCATTTCTTCTCTGGTGTTAAATATTTCCTTTTAATTTTGAGTTTATTTTGCTCATCTTTTCCAAATTTCATGTGGCTTTTTGTCTTTCTTATATAATACACATGACTTTTAGCCTTTTTAAAACGTTTTTCTATTACAAAGTTTAAGGATTATAGGTTTCCACTTAAGACTAGCTTTAGTTGTATCCTATAACTTTGTTATCTAATATTTTATTATAATTTAGTTCAGACCACTTTACATTTTTGTTATGATTTATTATCTAACCATATGGTCATTCAATATGTTTCCAAATGTAGGGGATTATACTCTCTTGGTTAATTGTGATCATTTTAATTTCCCTGCAGTGAAAGTCATAGCTGATCAATTTCCTTTTCATAACTCCTTTATCTTATTGGAAATTTTTATCTCTTTTATCAATTATTGAGTGAAGAATTCTGCCACTTTCATTATAGACTGATTTATTAATCTTTAGTTCTGACACTTTGTTTTCTAGGATTTTTAGCTCTGTTCTTCAGTGCATATGTAATTGTATATACCTAGTGAATTAATATGTTAATCATTACAAAATTGCTCTTTAAACCTAGTGATAATCCTTTTCAGTATTCTTTTTCTGACATTAATGTGTCAGCAACCATTTCTCTTGGCTTGTGCATCTTTTTCTTTTTTCTTGACAGCTTTATTTTAATGTGCTTTTGTCCTATTTAGCAGTGATCTCTTTAAATAGCATGAAATCAGAATCTCTATTTTAATTGTTTTAAAATTTTTGTTTTTTAACTGGAATATTTAGCCTAAAATGTAATTGCTTACATTTCAGAGATCAAACCCATGTCTCTTATGCTTTCTGCACTGGCAGGAGGATTCTTTGCCACTAGCACCATCTGGGAAGCCCAAATTACTTGATCCCATGTCTATAATCTTACCATAGGCATATCTCATTTTATTGACTGCACTTTAATGCACTTTGCAGATACTGTTGTTTTTGTTCAGTTGCTAAGTCATGTCAAACTCTGTGAAATATTGCATTTTATAATATTTGTGGATGTTACAATTTTGCAAATGGAAGGTTTGTGGCAATCCCACATTGAGAAAACATCTTGGTGTCATTTTTCTAACATTTGCTCACTTCATATTTTTACATCACATTTTGGTAGTTCTCACAAAATGTCAAACTTTTCATTATTATTGTATTTGCTGTGGTGACCTGCAATCAGTGATTTTCAATGTTGCTATTATAATTGGTTTGAAAATGCTTGAACTGTGGCGATATATGATAGCAAACTTAATTGATAAGTGTTGTGTGTGTTTTGACTGCTCCATCAACCCACTGTTCCCATCTCTCTACCTTTCTTTGGGTTTTCTTATTGCCTGAGACAAAACAATATTGAAATTAGGCCAGTTAATAACCCTACAAAGACCTCAAGTGAAAGGAAGAGTTGCACATGTCTCACTTTAAATCAAAAGCTAAAAATGATTAAGCTTAGTGAGAAATGTGTGCTGAAAGCTAAAATAGGGCAAAAGCTAGATCTCTTTGCCAAACAGCCAAAGTGGTGAATGCAAAGGAAAAGTTCTTGAAGGAAGTTAAAAGTCCTGTTAGAGTGAACACATGGATCATAAAAAATTGAAACAGCCTTATTACTGATATGGAGAAAGTTTCAGTGATCAGGAGAGAAGGTCAAACCAGCCACAATTCTGAAGCCAAAGCCTAATCTAGGGGAGCACCCTAACTCTCTTCAATTTTACGAAGGTTGCAAGAGATGAGGAAGCTGTAGAAAAAAGGTTTGAAGACAGCAGAGGTCAGTTCATGAGAGAAAAGGAAAGAAACTCTCTCCATATAAGTTCAAGGTGAAGTAACAAATGCTGAGGTAGGAGCTGCCGTGTTATTCAGAAGATCTAGCTGATACAATTAATGAAGGTGTTTGTACTCAACAAAAGGTTTTCCATGTAGAGGAAATGGCCTTCTATTGGGAGAATATGCCATCTAGGAATTTCATAGCTAGAAAGGATAAGTCTTTTCTTGGCTTCAGATCTTCAAAGGACTGACCTGACCCTTGTTAGGAGTTAATGTAGTTGATGACCATAAGTTAAAGCCAATTTACAATTATGTTCATTTCCATTATGAAAATTCTAGGAGCCTTAACAATTATGCTTAATCTACTTTACTTGTGCTCTCAGTATGGTAAACAAAGCCTGGATCGCAGTAAATCTGTTTATAACATGGTTAACTAAATATTTTAAGCTCAATGTTAAAAACTAAATATCAGGAAAAAAAATTATTTTCAAAGTATTATTTCCCACTGACAACATACCCAGTCACCCAAGAGCTCTAACAGAGCTGTACAGCAAAATTCACATTGTTTTTATATCTGCTGCTGCTGCTAAGTTGCTTCAGTCGTGCCAACTCTGTGCGACCCCATAGATGGCAGCCCACCAGGCTCCGCCGTCCCTGGGATTCTCCAGGCAAGAACACTGGAGTGGGTTGCCATTTCCTTCTCCCTGCTAGATAACATCTATTCTACAGCCCATGGATCAAGAGTAATTTTGACTTCCAAGTCATTATTTAAGAAACACATTTCATGAGGCTACCATAGATAGTGATTCCTCTGATGGACCTGAGAAAAGTAAATTTAAGACCTTCTCGAGAAGGAAATGGCAACCCACTCCAGTGTTCTTGCCTGGAAAATCCCAGGGATGGCGGAGCCTGGCGGGCTGCCGTCTATGGGGTCGCACAGAGTCGGACACGACTGAAGCGACTTAGCAGCAGCAGCAGCAGCAGAAAGGATTCATCATTTTAGGTGCCATTAAGAACGTTCATGATTACTGGGAAGAGGTCAAAATATTAACATTAACAGGGATTAGAAAGAAGTTGATTCCAACCTTCATGGATGACTTTGAGGGGTTCAAGACTTCGGTGGAGGAAGTAACTGCAAATATGGGGGAATAGCAAAAGAACTAGAATTAAAAGTGAAACTTGAATATGGGAATATGGGAATTGAATTGCTGCAATCTTTAAAGATGAAACTTTAACTTTAAAATAAAACTTTATTTTTAAAATCTTTAAAGATAAAATTTTAACAGATAAGGAGTTGTTTTTTATAGATGAGAAAAGAAAGTAGTTTCTTGAGATGGAGTCTACTCCTGACCAAAAATGCTTTGAAGATTTTTGAAATATCAACAAAGGGTTTAAAATATTACTGAAACTTCCTTAATAAAGCTGTAACAGGATTTGAGAGGATTGATTCCAATTTTGAAACAAGTTCCACTACAGGTGAAATGCTATCAAACAGCATTGCATGCTACAGAGAAATAGTTCATGAAGGTAAAACAGGAATGTCCCAGATGGCAGAGAATGAAGACCATAAGCTTACCTCTTCTCATGAAAACAGCAAAATTATAAATATTTACAAAGAAATTATTGATGTGAAAGACCAGAGAAATAGCAGAAAAATCTTTTACAACTAAAGATGTAAAGAAGTAACCATAAGATAGGTAAGAAAGGTGACCCACAAACAGGAAGATAATTATTAGAGGTTCTCCCCAAGGAACAAGTGGTTGGAGTCCTGCACTGGTCTTCCTAGCCTGAAAATCCTGCCCAGAGAAGATGATCCCCAAGAATCACTGGCTCTGAAGGCCAAAATGTCTTACTTTTTGGGAGAGCCAGATGACTATGGGAAATAGAGACTCCATTACTAAAGGGCACACACAAAACTTCACATGCTCTGGGATCAAAGCAGAAGCAGTCATTTGAAAGAAGCCTGGGAAAGACACACATGCTGATCTTGAAGAACTTTGTGGAAAGACAAAAGGCAGCTGGGGTTTGCCATGGGAATACAATCACTAGCATCAACTATTTTGAGGAATTTGTTCTACCACATGACACTGATGCTGGCAAGTGCTATTTTAGAATCCTCCCTATAGCTCCTCTGGTGGCTCAGTTGGTAAGTAATCTGCTGGCAATATGGGAGACCTGGGTTTGATCCCTGTGTTGGGAAGATACGCTGGAGGAGGGCATGGAAACCCACTGTAGTAGTAGTATTCTTTTTTTAAATTTATTTATTTTTTAATTGAAGGATAACTGCTTTACAGAATTTTGTTGTTTTCTGCCTGGAGAATCCTCATGAAAAAAGGAGCCTAGCAGGCTGCAGTCCATGGAGTCGCAAAGAGTCAGACAACACTGAGTGACTAAGCACAGCACACAGCTTAGTTGCACCAAGAATCAGCTCCACCAACCAGACTGTCAGCACCAGTACTGGAGAACCTCAGGCCAAGCAACAAGCTAGGAGGAGACATAGTCCCACCCACCAGCAGGTCTATTGCTCAAAACCACATGAGCCTATAGCCACCCTATGATCTGGCCCTGTCCAGCAGAGAATCTAGGACCTGGCTCCATACATCAGTGTACTAGCTGTAGTCTCTGAACCTCTAGGGTCCTGCAGCAAAGACCTAGGACCTCATTCATCCCACCAATAGCTGACCACTAGCCCTGGAACTAGCCCACCAGTGTGTACGTACCATCCTTAACACACCATGGGCCTATACCCTGCCTACAAACAGGCCAAAACATAATTCTGAGACCCTAAGGGCCCTGCAACCAGAAATCCTAAGACCCAGCTTTGCCTATCAGTGAGCTGGCAATAGCTCTGGGGCTAGTCTTACCCATGAGTGGGTAGGCACCAGCCCCAAGAAATCTTGGATCCTGTACTACCCACAAGCAGACCAAAACACCAACTGTGGGTCCCAAAGGTAGGGCACATAGCTCAGATGAGCAGAGGGTAGTGTGCTATTGGGAAGCATAGGACATCAGCTACAAAAGGCCACTTCTTCAAGATCAGGAAACATAACCAGCCTACAAAATACATAGAAATAAAAATAGGAAATTAGGTAAACTGTAAGGACAGAGGAACATGAAAATGAAAGAATAAGATAAAACCCCAGAAGAAGAAGGAAGTAAAGTAGGTCTAGACAATCTACTCAACAGAGAGTTTAAGATAGTGATCCTGAAGAACAACAAATGAATACAAGGAGAAGATTAACAAAGAGTTAGAAGATGTAAAAAAAAAAATAAAAAGCAAACAGATTAAGAAGAACTGAAGTAAAAAATACACTTAAAGGAATCAACAGTAGATTAAATGATACAGAGGAACTGCTCAGTAAGCTGGAAGGCAGAGTAATGGAAATCACTGAATCTGAACAGGAAAAGGAAAAAAAGTAAAAAGAAAAACTGTGGACAGTTTAAGAGACCTAAGACAAGATCCATCCATTCTAAAGGAGATCAGTCCTGTGTGTTCATTGGAAGGACTGATGCTAAAGCTGAAACTGCAATACTTTGGCCACCTCATGCGACGAGTTGACTCACTGGAATAGACTCTGATGCTGGGAAAGGTTGGGGGCGGGAGGAGAAGGGGACGACAGAGAGTGAGATGGCTGGATGGCATCACCGACTCTGTGGATGTGAGTCTGAGTGAACTCCGGGAGTTGGTGATGGACAGGGAGGCCTGGCGTGCTGTGATTCATGGGGTCGCGGAGAGTCGGACACGACTGAGCAACTGAACTGAACTGAAGACAAGATCAGGCATACTACCATTTGCATTATAGCACTCTCAGAAGGAGAATAGAGAGAGAGAGGGCTAGGGAACATATTTGAAAACATAATAGCTGAAAACTCCCCTAACCTGGGAAACAAACAGTTACAGAAAGCACTGAGAATCCCAAACACATTCAATTGAAAGAGGATCACACCAAGACACATTATAATTAAAGTGGCAAGACATGGGAGAATATTAAAAGTGGTAAGGGAAAAGCAATAAGTTACATATAGGTGAACTCCCATAAGGCTATCACCTGACTTTAAAGCAGGAATTCTGCAGTCTACATGGGAGTGGCACAATGTATTTAAAACGATGAAAAAAAAAACCTGCTACCAAAAACGCTGTACCCAGCAAGGCTCTCATTCATATCTGATGAAGAGATCAAAAGTTTTACAGATAGATAAAGCTAAAAGAGTCGAGCACCACCAAATCAGTTTTAAGAAAAAAGTTAAAGGGACTTCTCCTAAGTGAAAAAGCAAAGGTCATGACTAGAAACATTTTATAAAAAAAGAAAGGAAAAAGCTAATTGGTAAAGACAAATATACAGTAAATATAGGAAATTGACCACATAAAAAGTTAGTAGGAAGGTTAAAAGACTAAAGCCACTTTAATCATCATGGTCATGGAAGTCCTAACCACAGAAATCAAACAAGAAAAAGAAACAAGAGGAGTCAAAATTAGAGAGGAAGAAGTAAAACTGTCACTGTTTTCAGGTAATATGATAGTATACAAAGAAAATCCTCAAGATGTCTACTTACTACAAGAGATCATCAGTAAATTTGATAAAGTTGCAGGATACAAAATTACTATACATGAATCCACTGCATTTCTATACACTAACAATGAACTATCAGAAAGAAAAATTAAGAAAACAATTCCATTTACCATCACATCAGAAAGAAAAAATACCTAGGAATAAATCTAATTAAGGAAGTAAAAGTTTTGTACTTAGAAAAGTATGAGACAGCAATGAAAGAAATTGAAGACAATGCAGATGGAAAGCTATACTATGTTCATGGGTTAGAATAATTTTGTTAAAATAAACATAGCACCCAAAGTGTTCTACAGATTAAATGTAATCCCGATCAAAATAACAATGGCGTTTTTCACAGAACTAGAACAAATAATTTCAACATTTCTATGATACACACACACGCACACACACAAACACAATATTAAAAATAATCTTGAAAAAGAATAAAGCTGCATAACCATGTTTTCTTCAGGATTATTTTCTTTCTGCTTGGCGATCACCACTGAGTATCTCTTATAGTTTGATTTTCTGGTCACAAATTTTTCCCAATTTTTGTTTGTTAATATATTTGCTTTCATGTATAAAGGATAGTGTAGCTACATACAAAATTCTAGGTTGGCAGTTATTTTTCCCTTAGTACTTTGATTAAGACATTCCTTTGCCTTCTGCCACCTATCATTTCTATTAAGTCACCTAGGTATTAATCTTACTGCCCCTTAAAATTTAGGTGTCTTTTTCTCTCCAGGATTTTAATTCCTTAAATCATTTATTACCTAAACAACTCCAAACTACAATTTTGTCTGTCTAGCCCCTTGAGATTATAAAAAGACCCATCAGCTTTTTCTGCCTCTTTGATTTAGTCACCTGGATGGATTGTCTCTTGCCCATCACCAAAAATAATAATAGTATTAATTACTTAATTGAAAATAAAACAAAGATTCCAGGGGGAAAGCTATCATGAAAAGGTCAGTTCTTCATCTGTGGTTCCTTCTCTCTGGATCAAAGGATCCTTCAGTACTGATTGACTCAGTGGTTTTCAGATATATAAAAAATATACTGGTAGAAGTATTTATTTTCTTCAACATTATTCATAGTACCCCAAATTTTTGCTAAAAGTAATTATTATAGGTTGAAAAAAATGGAAATGTTTCTTTTTAATGTTCCTGATGGGAAATTAAATTGCTCTGCATGGCTCTACATTGTGTTGCTGTCGTATCTCTATGTACTTCCCAGTGTCTTCAAATTTAGGGGATGAGGAAGTGTGTATTACATATATCCTCTCTTCTTTAGAAGTGCCACTTACAATTTTCACTTTCAGCCCAGTAGCCAAACTAGGCACGTGATCCCATGACACCTGAAAGGAAGGATAGAAAATCAAAGGCAGTGCACAGAATACTTTGTAAGAATTGGCATATTCTGTAGTAATCCTCTAAAATACAGCAGTTTAGAACTAAAAAAACTATATTGAACACATTTAGAAGAGAGATTATAATAAGTGTAAGGACTTTATTCTATGATCAATGAAAGTGATAATTCTAATGGGTCAGATAAAACATCATGATAAATCTGTGTGCTCTTTTAATTTCAGAGGAAATATTACTATCAAACATAAGAACCTAAGAATATGTTCAAATATTAATTCTCTAAGATGCTGTTGCTCAGAAATGTAGATTGAGCATCTACAATCTATTGTATCCATAGAAACTGGATTTCAGTAGCAGTAAGTATTAATAGTTTTGGGGGATTCCCAGGTGGGCTTTCCTGATAGCTCAGTTGGTAAAGAATCTGCCAACAATGTAGGAGACCCTGGTTCAATTCCTGGATCTGGAAGATCCCCTGGAGAAGGGATAGCCTAACCACGCCAGTATTCCTGGACTTCCCTTGTGGCTCAGCTGGTAAAGAATCTGCCCACAATATGGAAGACCTAGATTCAATCCCTGGGTTTGGAAGATTCCCTGCAGGAGGGCATGGCAACCCACTCCAGTATTCTTGCCTAGAAAATTCCATGGACAGAGGAGCCTGGAGGGCTACAGTACACAAAGCTGCAAAGAGTCAGATATGACCATGAGCAGGGAGGGAGGATATTTAAGGAGAGTAAAAGTGCAAATTGAAAAAAATGGCATGGAGTTATTGATAGTCTTCAAAGTGATCTTGAGAAAAACAATTTGGAAAACCACTAGTCTAATGGAATACAAAATAAAAATTTAAAAAAGCCAATATAGAAATTTTTTTTTTTGACATTTCATATGACATGAACTTCAGGAGTTGTAGTTAAAAACATGCCATTCAGTGACAGATACCAACAAATGTTTGAAAGAGAAGGAATATGACTGTAACAAATACAATCATTTATATACTACAGTTCTTTCTTCATAAATGAAGACAATTCTTAATTGTTAGTAGATAGCACTTGTGGCTTGTTTTGAATTGTTTTCAAATGTTGGTAATAATCTTTACTAATTTATTCATATTAGCACCATACAATCCCCATTATTGTCAGAATACATTTCCAACCCAACTTTGGTTCAGGGAAGTTCATTTTGAATTTCAATAGGGCAAAATTATCTAATCCATATAGGGATAAAATATATAATCTTTGTTATATTAACATCACATTCTCACTTAAATTTTTTGGATCAGTCAGTTGCTTCTATTATTATTATTATGGTTAGCTATATTCTTACCACTTAGCAAAGGGATGGGATACATAACATTCTAGAACTTCTCCCAAAGTCCTTCAGTGTGAAATATTTAAGCTATACATAGCTCTTTTCTGAGTGAATCATATTATAGAGATCATTTACCTTAAAATCATTCATCCGTTGCCTCTCACGTTCTATTAGGTAGACAAAGAACTTTAATTGCAATCACATAAGTTGATTGGAATAATATTGCTTCCTTTAAAGACAGTGTTAAAAATGATGTCCTTAGAAAATTTCTGAAAAATGTATATACAGACCAATTATTTATCAAATATGTGTGTATAACATACATGGGTTTTCCTGGTGGCTCAGTGGTAAAGAGTCACCTGCTAATACAGGAGCTCTGGGTTTGACCCCGGGTCAGAAAGATCCCCTGGAGAAAGAAATGGCAACCCACTCCAGTATTCTTGTCTGGAAAATCCCATGGACAGAAGGAGACTGGTGGGCTACAGTCCATGGGGTCACAAAAAGTCGGACATGACTTAGGGACTAAACAACAGTGATAGATACACGTACATAGCCAAGAGTAAGCATACTTGGCCTTGAAATAGAGGTATTAGATAAACAGAGATGAGAAATTTGGGAATTCTGGTTTACTAAAAAAGTTGTAGTTGAATGACAATTTCTTTGCGAGTTCTATATGCTACTTGCACATATGTGTACATAAATGTTTTCAACCCTCAAAGCAATCTACAAATGCTAAAGACAAAATTGTATGAAAACTTTCTTACATACCATTTTATGAAAACTGAAAATCTTTTTAGAACTCTTGGGAATAAATCTCTTGTTAAGCATGAGATTGGCACCATAAAATGTAAAGGGATGATCAGGGTCATAATTGAAAAGGTGCAATAAAAGTGACATGCCATTTTTTATGCCATATTATAGGATTCTTAAATACCCCTACTCCCACAAAAACATAAAACTCACTTAGTTCAGAATGTTCTACCATTTTTAATTGTTACTCTGGTCACATTTCCCGCCTTCAATCCTATTCTTTGAATCTTTAAAAAAAAAAAAAAAAACCTGCTGAACACTAATTATTTAACCTTGCCTCCTACCTACTTTCCCTCTTTATTCAGAGGTTTCTTAAGGGCTATAATGAGCTGTCCCCACACAAACAGGCCAAATTAGTGGATAATTACTGCTGGGCCTGTGAAGGTTCTCACTCCTCCTTTCTTACAGTTTCACAACATTACTAGAATGGTCTGTCGCCTCCCTACCAATTAGGAACAATTACTACTTTATAACATTAGTGGTGGCAGGCTTATTATGTTCAGGGATATGTAAAAGTAAGGTGGGGGCAGGGGGAGAAATGAAAGGCCACAAAGGGTCAGGGCTATATGAGGAGCTTCAGTTTATATTCATCATTTTAATTTCATTTCTTCAGGAAAGCAGCTGCAAAGATTTATACTAACTCTATTAGATGAAAGGGAACATCATATATATCCAAGGTTGTGTTTTTCACCTTTATACAGGATAATATCTCATTCTGACGACTTTAGTTTTCAAAATAATAGAAATGGCTTTGGTTCATTCTTGGGAGGAATAGCAACTTTTCTGTTTTCAGTTTCATGTAAAGACTTTTTGTTGTTTGTTTTGTATGGAGTATATTTCTGAATTTAGTTTCTTAGGTGATCTTGAGATAACCCTGCAAAAGGAGGGTCTGTGGCTCAGAAAAGTATTAAAACTTTCCCTTCAAATCTGTGTTTAGAGTTTGCTCTGCTTAGTCACTCGGTCGTGTCCGACTCTTTGTGACCCCATGATCTCTAACACACCAGGCTCCTCTGTCCGTGGGGATTCTCCAGGCAAGAATACTGGAGTGGGTTGCCATGCCCTCTTCCAGGGGATCTTCCCAACCCAGGGGTCGAACCCAGGTCTCCCACATTGCAGGCGGATTCTTTACCAGCTGCGCTGCCAGGGAAGCACATTTAAACAGAGTTTGCTGCTGCTGCGTCACTTCAGTCGTGTCCGACTCTGTGTGACCCCATAGACAGAAGCCCACCAGGGTCCCCCGTCCCTGGGATTCTCCAGGCAAGAACACTGGAGTGGGTTGCCATTTCCTTCTCCAATGTGTGAAAGTGAAAAGTGAAAGTGAAGTCGCTCAGTCGTGTCCGACCCTTAGCGACCCCACGGACTGCAGCCTACCAGGCTCCTCCATCCATGGGATTTTCTAGGCAAGAGTGTTGGAGTGGCTTGCCATTTAGATGACGATGGCTTCCCTGGTGGCTCAGAGGTTAAAGCGTCTGCGTCCAATGCGGGAGACCTGGGTTCGATCCCTGGGTCGGGAAGATGCCCTGGGGAAGGAAATGGTAACCCACCCACTCCAGTATTCTTGCCTGGAGAATCCCATGGACGGAGAAGCCTGGTAGGCTACAGTCCATGGGTCACAAAGAGTCGGACACGACTGAGCGACTGAACAGATGAACGGAAATTTATATCAAATACTCAGAATGAAACACTGAAGGCTTTTAAGTCCAGTATATCTGCAGTTAACTTTCTATTTCTAGGAGGGATTAGGCATAAAAGACTGAGCTACCTTAAAGTTTTCTGTCCTCAAATTCTTTTTTTCTAATGCTAGCAAGAATATCTTACTTGATACTGTGTAGGGGTGCCTTCTTTCATTCAGGATATATTCTAGGAATTCAATGAAGTGTAATATATTTTAATGAAGGTGACCTCACTGTCTCTTTTTGGTGCTTGATTCCTTACAAGACTCTTACTCTATGGCCACAGAAAATAAACCTAACTTTCCTTTGAATGGCATCTTAATTAGACTACCTCATTTATGTTTTAAAACATATGTTAACAAAGGAGACATTAAGAGATTTTTATGGCAATGGAGAAGCAGCAGTACAACTTTAACATGGTTTAGAAGTAAATCAACAAATTTTCTAGACTTTATGGAGAGAAAATTTTTTTCAGGTGGAGTCAGTGGTGTTAGGCATGAGGATAGATGATGTCATGATGGTAATGATGAAGATGATGATTTCAGACTAAGGAGACTGGTTTTCACATATGGGACCATCATTTTAGCCTGACAGATGAGATTGAAAAATGCATTTCAGAGAGTTAAAAAAAAAAGATTAGACCAAAGAATGTGAAACTTGAGGGTGTGGACCACACGTGAGAAATTTAATAAATAGAAGGGAGATAAAGGCTAAAATATTAAAGAAAATAAACCTGTAGGATGAGGTTTTTATATGTTTAAAGGCAGAAAAGGAGGAACTAAATGGAAAGGAGAGAAAAGAATAATGAAGGTGTGAAATATAAAGCATGGATTACCTTCCAAAATTGGAAGGAAAAATATGTAACTTTTTCTTATTGGCTAAGGACTGATGCTAAAGCTGAAACTGCAATACTTTGGCCACCTCATGCGACGAGTTGACTCACTGGAAAAGACTCTGATGCTGGGAAAGGTTGGGGGCGGGAAGAGAAGGGGACGACGGAGAATGAGATGGCTGGATGGCATCACCGACTCTGTGGACATGAGTTTGAGTGAACTCCGGGAGTTGGTGATGGACAGGGAGGCCTGGTGTGCTGTGATTCATGGGGTCACGGAGAGTCGGACATGACTGAGCAACTGAACTGAACTGAAGAAGTCATAGAAAATGAAAATCAAAATAGAAATGATAGAAAATGAAAATTAAAATAGAAACGTAGTGAGATAAAGGGACACATATTGAGTGAGGTCTTTCTTTTCAGTAAATTAGGAAGCAAAGATTATCTCATTAAGAAAATTGCCTCAGATAGTCTTCAGGAAAAATAAAGTGGCATAAAGCATTTAGCCTTGGCTGAGAAACACCTCAAAAAACGTCGAGATCAGCAGTAACTCTCTGGCTGTTTGCAACTAATGGAGAATTCAGTTGTTCAATAAAAAGATCACAGAAAATATTGTGTTCTTTAGAATGCATAACAAGTAATCAGATTAATTTCAACTCTCAGTTTTTGATTGTGTGTTCAGCAGATAGCCATGATCACAATATTGTCTCTCTAAATAGAAGCAAAGCTGATCAATTAAAATATGCATTATGAAGTAGCTGCTGAACTTTATGCTGTATCAAATAAACAATTATGATGAATACCAAAACAATTATGAATTTTTAAAAGAAGTGCCATAAGATTTATATTATGAGACAGAGTTAAAAAAGACAGAGAAAGAAGGAGAGAAAGAAAAGTGTGTAAGACTTTGGTGTCCTAGTCAAGTGTCAACTTAATTGACTTAATGTCCAAATGTTGAGCAAATTTTATTACCAAATACTGAACTAATGATTATTGTTACAGTTAGCCATGTCTTGGTAATCTTTTATAATATAAAATTAATCTTTTTGCATGACTGAAAAAAAATAAACAAGTTTCAGGATAAAAGAACATGCTTTTTCACTTAACAAAAAGCACTGCAATACCTATTCCACATAGCTACTTAGATCCATAGTGGATACAAAGTTTCCATTTCCAAAAGCATTTAGTAATCTTTTATCAGTTGTTTAGCTTTCTAATATTTTTTGTTTACAGCATTTATTCCAAAGAAATAAAAACATATGTTTACACAAAAATCTGTACATGAATTTTCAGAACAGCTTTATTTGTAAGATCCAACTACTGGAAACAACCATAAAAACATCTTTCAGTATGTGAATGAGTAACCAAGAGGTGACAAATTCATACCATGAAATACTATTCAGCTATAAAGGGAACCACTACTGACACACACAACTTGGAGGAATCTCAAAAGCATTACACTGGATGAAGAAGACCGATCCCAAACAGTTATCTACTGTATAATTTCCTTTGTATAACATTCTTGAAATGACAAAATTATAGAGATGGAGGCCAGGTTAAGAAATGCAGTACTTGGATGCAATCTCAAAAATGACAGAATGATCTCTGTTTGTTTCCAAGGCAAACCATTCAATATTACAGTAATCCAAGCCTATGCCTCAACCAGTAACGCTAAAAATGCCGAAATTGAACGGTTCTATGAAGACCTACAAGACCTTTTAGAACTAACACCCAAAAAAGATGTCCTTTTCATTATAAGGGACTGGAATGCAAAAGTAGGAAGTCAAGAAACACCTGGAGTAACAGGCAAATTTGGCCTTGAAGCACGGAATGAAGCAGGGCAAAGGCTAATAGAGTTTTGTCAAGAGAACGCACTGGTCATAGCAAACACCCTCTTCCAACAACACAAGAGAAGACTCTACACATGGACATCACCAGATGGTCAACAGCAAAATCAGATTGATTATATTCTTTGCAGCCAAAGATGGAGAAGCTGTATACAGTTAGCAAAAACAAGACCAGGAGCTGACTGTGGCTCAGACCATGAACTCCTTATTGCCAAATTCAGACTTAAATTGAAGAAAGTAGGGAAAACCACTAGACCATTCAGATATGACTCAATCAAATCCCTTATGATTATACAGTGGAAGTGAGAAATAGATTTAAGGGACTAGACCTGATAGATAGAGTTCCTGATGAACTCTGGACAGAGGTTCGTGACATTGTACAGGAGACAGGGACCAAGACCATCCCCATGGAAAAGAAATGCAAAAAAGCAAAATGGCTGTCTGAGGAGGCCTTACAAATAGCTGTGAAAAGAAGAGAAGGGAAAAGCAAAGGAGAAAAGGAAAGATATAAGCATCTGAATGCAGAGTTCCAAAGAATAGCAAGGAGAGATAAGAAAGCATTCCTCAGTGATCAATGCAAAGAAATAGAAGAAAACAGCAGAACAGGAAAGACTAGAGATCACTTCAAGAAAATTAGAGATTCCAAGGGAACATTTCATGCAAAGATGGGCTCAATAAAGGACAGAAATAGTGTGGACCTAACAGAAGCAGAAGATATTAAGAAGAGGTGGCAAGAATACACAGAAGAACTGTACAAAAAAGATCTTCATGACCAAGATAATCACGATGGTGTGATCACTCACCTAGAGCCAGACATCTTGGAATGTAAAGTCAAGTGGGCCTTTGAAAGCATCTCTACGAACAAAGCTAGTGGAGGTGATGGACTTCCAGTTGAGCTATTTCAAATCCTGAAAGATGATGCTGTGCAAGTGCTTCACTCAATATGCCAGCAAATGTGGAAAACTCAGCAGTGGCCACAGGACTAGAAAAGCTCAGTTTTCATTCCAATCCCAAAGAAAGGCAATGCCAAAGAATGCTCAAACTACCACACAATTGCACTCATCTCACATGCTAGTAAAGTCATGCTCAAAATTCTCCAAACCAGGCTTCAGCAATATGTGAACCACGAACTTCCAGATGTTCAAGCTGGTTATAGGAAAGGCAGAGGAAACAGAGATCATATTGCCAAACATCCACTGGATAATGGAAAATGCAAGAGAGTTCCAGAAAAACATCTATTTCTGCTTTATTGACTATGCCAAAGCCTTTGACTGTGTGGATCACAATAAATTGTGGAACATTCTGAAAGAGATGGGATTACCAGACCACCTGACCTGCCTCTTGAGAAACCTGTATGCAGGTCAGGAAGCGACAGTTAGAACGGGACATGGAACAACAGACTGGTTCCAAATAGGAAAAGGAGTACGGCAAGGTTGTATATTGTCACCCTGCTTATTTAACTTATATGCAGAGTACATCATGAGGAACGCTGGGCTGGAAGAAGCACAAGCTGGAATCAAGATTTCTGGGAGAAATATCAATAACCTCAGATATGCAGATGACACCACCCTTATGGCAGAAAGTGAAGAGGAACTGAAAAGCCTCTTGAGGAAAGTGAAAGAGGAGAGTGAAAAGGTTGGCTTGAAGCTCAACATTCAGAAAACTAAGATCATGGCATCTGGTCCCATCACTTCATGGGAAATAGATGGGGAAACAGTGGAAACAGTGTCAGACTTTATTTTTTGGGGCTCCAAAATCGCTGCGGATGCTGATTGCAGCCATGAAATTAAAAGACACTTACTCCTTGGAAGGAAAGTTATGACCAACCTGGATAGCATATTAAAAAGCAGAGACATTACTTTGCCAACCAAGGTCCGTCTAGTCAAGGCTATGGTTTTTCCCGTGATCATGTATGGATGTGAGAGTTGGACTGTGAAGAAAGCTGATCGCCGAAGAATTGATGCTTTTGAACTGTGGTGTTGGAGAAGACTCTTGAGAGTCCCATGGACTGCAAGGAGATCCAACCAGTCCATTCTAGAGGAGATCAATCCTGGGTGTTCATTGGAAGGACTGATGCTAAAGCTGAAACTCCAATACTTTGGCCACCTCATTCGACGAGTTGACTCATTGGAAAAGACTGTGATGCTAGGAGGGATTAGGGGCGGGAGGAGGAGGGGACGACAGAGAATGAGATGGCTGGATGGCATCACCGACTCGATGGACATGAGTTTGAGTGAACTCCGGGAGTTGGTGATGGACAGGGAGGCCTGGCGTGCTGTGATTCACGGGGTCACAAAGAATTGTAAACGACTGAGCGACTGAACTGAACTGAGGAGGTAGAAAAAATTGTCTGGCTACAAAATGTAGGACAAGGAATCCTTGTGATGAAACTGTTGTGCATCTTGACTGTTCTGCTATTTATAGGAAATTTTAAAATATGATGGAAATAAATAAAAGGTCAAATGTACCCATAAACACAAAAGAGTTTGTATAAAGCTGGTAGGATCTGAGTAGGACTTATGTCAGTGTCTAGCTATAATATTGTGCTATATTTTGGAAAGAAAGACTTCACCACTGAGGACGCTGGGGGTAGGGTGCTTGATTTATTTATGTTATTGCTTTAAATTTTCTGAAAACATACAATTTCCAAAAATACTTTTTAAACAAAGCTACTATTCAAGGTCAATGGAGAAAGATATCAGTTTCAGCTGAGAAACTGGGTAATAGTGATAAAGGAGGCATCGTTTGAGATAGTCTTTAGAAGTTGAATATGATCTTTATAAGGGGAAATTTCCTGGAACAAAATATTCCAGGGAGAAGAGGGCAGGAAAAAGCATTTGTGATATTTTTTCATTCTGTTTTTTTCTATGCCCGTAAAAATACAAGAACAACAACAACAAAAAATTCTTCATAAACAGGAAAGGAAAATGAACCCAACATTATATGAGTTATAGGATTTATATGGCTACCAACTTTTAACCTTACAGTACAGTAGTGGAGGCAGAGAAGAGCTGTCAATGAGTCATCCAGAATTATATTTTCTTCTGTCCAGTGCTAAATACCTGCAGCTCCTTGGCAGTACTATTGGTGTTATTTCAGGGACACTCTTGGTTAAAGACAGAATGTATGGCAAAACCAACCAATATAATACTGTAAAATAATTAGCCTCCAATAAAAAATAAATTAATTAAAAAATAAAATAAAAAAGAATTTAAAATTTCATTAGTGTTTTCCTTCTCTTAAAAGCATCATATGAAGCAGAAGATGTTGGTCGGTCTATAAGTCATGTCCGACTCTGCCACCTCACAAACTGCAGCAGGCCAGATTTCCCTATCTTTCACTATATCATGGAGTTTGATCAAATTCATATCCACTGAGTCTCTGATGGCATCCAACCATCTCATCCTCTCTCATTCCCTCTCCTCCCACCTTCAATCTTTCCCAGCATCGGGGTCTTTTCCAGTGAGTCAGCTCTTGTCATCAGGTGGCCAAGGTATTACAGCTTCAGTTTCAGTGTCAGTCCTTTCAATAGATATTCAGGGTTGATCTCCTTTAGGACGGACTGGTTGGATATCCTTGCAGTCCAAGGGACTCTCAAGGGTCTACTCCGGCACCACAGTTCAAAAGCATCAATTCTTCAGTGCTCATCCTTCTTTATGGTCCAACTCTCACATTCATACATGACTACTGGGAAAACCATAGTTTTGACTACCTGGACCTTTGTCAGCAAAATGTTGTCTGCTTTTCAAAACACTGTCTAGATTTGTTATGTTTTTTTTTCCAGGAGCAAGCATCTTTCAATTTCATGGCTGTGGTCACCATCCACAGTGATTTGGGAACCCAAGAAAATAAAATCTGTCACTGTTTCCACTTTTCCCCCTTCTATTTGCTGTGAATTCATGGAATCAGATGCCATGATTTAGTTTTTTTGCATGTTGAGTTTTTTTTAATTTTAATTGGAGGCTAATTACATTATTGTATTGGTTTTGCCATACATTGACATGAATCTGCATGATGCCTTTTAAGCCAGCATTTTCACTCTTCTCTTTCACCCTTATCAAGATGATCTTTATTTCCTCTTTGTTTTCTGCCATTAGAGTGGTATCATCTGTATATCTGATGTTGTTGATATTTCTTCCGGCAACCTTGATTCTGGCTTGTGTGTTTTCCAGCCCAGGATGTCAAATGATGTATTCTGCATATAAGTTAAATAAGCAGGGAAACAGTATACAGTCTTGATGTACTCCTTTCCCAATTTTGAACCAGTCTCTTCTTCCATATCTGGTTCTAACTACTGCTTCTTTTCCTGCATTCAGGTTTCTCAGGAGACAGGTAAGGTGGTCTGGTATTCCAGTCGCTTTAAGAAGTTTTCACAGTTTGCTGTCATCTACATAGTCAAAGGCTTTAACATAGTCAATGAAGCAGATGTAGATGCCCCCCCACCCCAAATTATCTTTCTTTTCCTGTGATCCAGCAGTTGGCAATTTGATCTCCGTTTCCTCTGCCTTTCTAATTCCAGCTTGTACATCTGGAATTTCTTGGTTCACGTACTGTTGAAGCCTAGCTTAAAGGATTTTGAGCTTTATTTTGTTAGCATGTGAAATGAGTGCAACCATATGGTAGTTTGAACATTCTTCGCATTACCCTTCTTTGAGATTGGAATGAAAACTGACCTTTCCCAGTCCTGTGGCCACTGCTGAATTCTCCAAATTTTCTGGCCTATTGAGTGCAGCACTTTCACAGCATCATCTTTTAGGATTTGAAATAGCTCAGCTGGAATTCCATCACTTCTTCTAGCTTTGTTTGTAGTAAAGCTTCCTAGGGCCCACTTGACTTCACACTCTAGGATGTCTGTTTCTAGGTGAGTGGCCACACCATGGTGGTTATCTGTGGAATTAAGGCCTCTGTTGTATAGTTTTCTATGTAGTCTTGCCACCTCTTCTTAATCTTTTCTGCTTCTGTTAGGTCCTTGCCATTTCTGTCCTTTATTGAGCCCATCTGTGAATGAATGTTCCTTTGGTATCTCCAATTTTCTTGAAGAGATATCTAGTCTTTCCCATTCTTTTATTTTCCTCTATTTCTTTGCATTATGCAGTTAAGAAGGCTTTCTTATCTCTCTGTGCTTTTCGCTTGAATTCTGCATTTATTTGGGTGTGTCTTCCCATTTCTCCTTTGCTTTTCCCTTCTCTTATTTTCTTAGCTATTTGTAAGGCCTCTTCAGACAGCCTTTCTGCCTTCTTGCATTTCTTTTTCTTGGGGATGATTTTGTACACTTCCTGTAGAATATTACAAAGCTCAATCCATAGTTCTCCAGGCATTCTGTCTATCACATCTAATCCCTTGAACCTATTATACACCTTCACCATACAGTCATAAGAGATTTGATTTATGTTATGCCTGAATAGTCTATTTTTCCCCTACATTTTTAAATTTAAGCCTGAATTTTGCAATAAAGAGCTCATGATCAGAGTCACAGCCAGTTCCAGGTCTTATTTGTGGTGACTATATAGAGCTTTCCCATCTTCAGCTGCAAAGAATTATTATCAGTCTGATTTTGATTTTTACCATCTGATGATGTCCATTTGTAGAGTCATCTCTTATGTTGTCGGAAGAAGGTGTTTTCTCTGACCAGTGTGTTTTCTTTGCAAAAGTCTATTAGCCTTTGCCCTGCTTTATTTTGTACTCCACGCCCAAACTTCCCTGTTATTCCAGGTATCTCTTGACTTCCTACTTTCGCATTTCAATATCTTATGATGAAAAGGACATCTTTTTTTGGTGTTAGTTCTAGAAAGTCTTGTAGGTCTTCATAGAATCATTCAGCTTCAGCTTTGGCATTAGTGTTTGGGCATAGATTCGGATTGCTGTGATGTTGAATGTTTTGCCCTGGAAATAAATTGAGATCATTCTGCTATTTTTGAGGTTTCACCCAAGTACTGCATTTTGGACTCTTCTGTTGACTATGAGGGCTACTCTGTTTCTTCTGAGGGATTCTTGCCTATAGTAGTGGATATAATGGCCATCTGAATTAAATTTGCCTGTTCTGAAGAAAGCTGAGCACCAAAGAATTGATGCTTTTGAACTGTGGTGCTAAAGAAGACTCTTGAGAGTCCCTTGGACTGCAAGGATATCCAACCAGTCCATCGTAAAGGAGATCAGTCCTGGGTGTTCATTGGAAGGACTGATGGTGAAGTTGAAACTCCAATACTTTGGCCACCTGATGTGAAGAACTGATTCATTTGAAAAGCCCCTGCTGCTGGGAAAGATTGAAGGCAGGAGAAGGGGATGACAGAGAATGAGATGGCTGGATGGCATCACCAACTCGATGGACATGAACTCGGGGAGTTGGTGATAGAAAGGGAGTTGGTGATAGAAAGGGAGTTGGGTGAACTCGGGGAGTTGGTGATAGAAAGGGAGTTGGTGATATAAAGGGAGTTGGGTGAACTCGGGGAGTTGGTGATAGAAAGGGAGGCCTTGCGTGCTGCGATTCATGGGGCCGCGGAGAGTCGGACACGGCTGAGTGACTGAACTGAACTGAACTGAGCTGAGCTGATCCCTTTTAATTCACTGACTCCTAAGATGTTCATATTCATTCTTGCAATCCCTTGCTTGACCGTGTTCAGTTTACCTTGATTCATGGACCTAACATCCCAGATTCCTATGCAATATTGTTCTTTACAACATCGGACTTTACTTTCACCACCAGACACATCTGTAACTGAACCTCATTTCTGCTTTGGCCCTGCCTCTTCATTCTTTCTGGAGCTATTTGTTCTTCTCCAGTAGTGTATTGGGCACCTACCAACCTGTAGGGCTCATTTTTCAGTGTCATAAATTTTTGCCTTTTCAACTTCATTTGTGGAGTTCTCATATCAAGAATATTGAAGCTGGTTGACATTCCCTTCTCCACAGACCACATTTTGTCAGAACTCTCCACCATGGCCTATCCATCTTGGGTGGCCCTGCATGACATGGGTCATAGTTTCATCGAGTAACACAAGGCTGTGATCTTTGTGATAATTTGGTTAGTTTCTCTGTTTGTGGCTTTCATTCTCGAGGCTTTTTGATCATCGTTCCTGGGAGTTTTTCTTTAAAAAAATGCATTAGAAGTTAGTCCCTTTTTCTAATAGGGAGAAGAATATGAAAAGGGCCTGATTTGAAGAGAATTTACTATTAGACATCCAACCTTAAAGTTATATATGCAGTGGGATCCATTAAACTGGAACTCAGGAGAGATACTGGAGATGGAGTTGCTAGTCATCAGCATACAAGAGGCAATTAAAATGTACAGGCACTTGAGATTATTTAAAGAGAGAGTATAGATAAATAACAAAAGAGATTCCAAGTAAAGATGGGTAGAAAAGAGAGAGTAAGCAAAGGAAACAGAAGAAAGCAGCGTAGTGGGAGGAAAAATCAGGAGAGTGACAGGACAGTGAAGCCAATGGAGGGGAAAGACGCTAAGCAGAGTAGGGTCCACAGGTCTCAACTATCAAGAAAAAATGAGAGAGTAGAACTATCCATTGGATTTGGTGTGATGGAGGTTATTAGTGATTTTGACAGTGCAGTTTTACAGTGATAGGAAGAACAAACAGAAGTGGCTGTGAGGACTGACTAGTTAGTAGGAAACAGAATATTTATTAAAAGGGAAACAGAAAAACGAGGGGACAGTTTTAAGTACAGGTGACATTAGAGCAGATATTTTCAATAAATACATGTAGCTGTTATAGCTGTTGATAGATAATTTTGCCAAGAGACAGAGAAAAATTAAAGAGCAAATAGGGGATGGGACTCAAAGTAAAAGTGGAAGAAAAGATTGTCTTCCTTTCACTTCAGTGGAGACCTTGATTTGTTGCAGTTGAGTTATAAAATATGAAAAGGTAGGGGTGATATCAGTAGATGATAGAAATGGAAATTTTGAGGTCTGGCAAATTGCTGCTAATGACAAGTCTAAGCGATGATCTTGAGAGGGATCTTGAGAGCATCTGAATTAGCAATATAGGAAAATATTATTAAAGGGCAGCTTGTTAAGTAGCCAAGAGGTGAGATTTTTGAGTAAAGTCACCCAAGGAATATAGTACAACAATACAGGGCAAGTGTCTTCCAAGTCTTTATGATACCAAGCTCTCTGAAAGTTGGTGACAAAGACTTACCTTGGAGGTCAGTAAGTTATTGCCTTTTTTAACATGGACATTATCGAGTTTTGCTGATAACTATATTGGAGGGACTGATGCTAAAGCTGAAACTGCAATACTTTGGCCACCTCATGCTACGAGTTGACTCACTGCGAACGACTCTGATGCTGGGAAAGGTTGGGGGCGGGAGAAGGGGACGACAGAGAATGAGATGGCTGGATGGCATCACCGACTCTGTGGACATGAGTTTGAGTGTACTCCAGGAGTTGGTGATGGACAGGGAGGCCTGGCGTGCTGTGATTCATGGGGTCGCGGAGAGTCAGACACTACTGAGCGACTGAACTGAACTGAACTGATAAAATATAGAAACATTTATCCTTAACATAATATGTCTTCCAAGGGCCTGATTTGTTCCGTAAATTCTATTATACTCTTTCTTTCAGAAATTTGGGTGCAAAATGAGTATCAGGGGGCCTAATGTTACAGAAAGAATTATATCTAACTCAGTTCTCATCTACACATTGTCACCTATTGGGTTGGCCAAAAAGTTCATTTGAGTTTTTCCGTAACATCTTAGAGAAACCTGAATGAACTTTTGAGCTAACCTAATATTTAATGGCATGTGTTTTAGCTGTTTGGAGCTCCTGATATAGTGGGATCTATTTTCACATACAAGAGGGATGTATTTATTTCCCTTAACATTTCCCCTTTGGAAAACTCAGCAGTGGCCACCGAACTGGAAAAGGTCAGTTTTCATTCTAATCCCAAAGAAAGGCAATGCCAAAGAATGCTCAAACTACCGCACAATTGTGCTCATCTCACATGGTAGTAAAGTCATGCTCAAAATTCTCCAAGCCAGCTGTGAACTTCCATATGTTCAAACTGGTTTTATGAAAGGCAGAGGAACCAGAGATCAAATTGCCAACATCCGCTGGATCATCAAAAAAGCAAGAAAGTTCCAGAAAAACATTTATTTCTGCTTTATTGACTATGCCAAAGCCTTGACTGTGTGGATTACAATAAACTGTGGAAAATTCTGAAAGAGATGGAAATACCTGCCTCTTGAGAAACCTATATGCAGGTCAGGAAGCAACAGTCAGAACGGGCCGTGGAACACAGACTGGTTCCAAATAGGAAAAGGAGTACGTCAAGGCTGTATATTGTCACCGTGCTTATTTAACTTCTATGCAGAGTACATCATGAGAAACGCTGGGCTGTAAGTACAAGCTGAAACCAAGATTGCTGGGAGAAATATCAATAACCTCAGACATGCCGATGACACGACCCTATGGCAGAAAGTGAAGAAGAACTAAAGAGCCTCTTGATAAAAGTGAAAGAATAGAGTGAAAAATTTGGCTTAAAGTTAAGCATTCTGAAAACTAAGATCATGGAATCCAATCCCATCACTTCATGGCAAATAGATGGGGAAACTGGAAACAGTGGTTGACTTTATTTTGGGGGCTCCAAAATCACTGCAGATGGTGATTTCAGCTGTGAAATTAAAAGATGCTTACTTCTTGGAAGGAAAGTTATGACCAACCTGGATAGCATGTTAAAAAGCAGAGACATAACTTTGCCGAAAAAGGTCCATCTAGTCAAGGCTATTGTTTTTCCAGTAGTCATATATGGATGTGAGAGTTGGACTGTGAAGAAAGCTGATCACCGAAGAATTAATGCTTTTGAACTGTGGTGTTGGAGAAGACTCTTGAGTCCCTTAGACTGCTAGGAGATCCAACCAGTCCATCCTAAAGGAGATCAGTCTTGGGTGTTCATTGGAAGGACTGATATTGAAGCTGAAACTCCAATACTTTGGCCACCTGATGTGAGGAACTGACTCATTTGAAAAGACTCTGATGCTGGGAAAGATTGAAGGCGGAGGAGAAGGGGACAACAGAGGATGAGATGGCTGGATGGCATCACCGACTTGATGGAGGTGAGTTTGAGTGAACTCCGGGAGTTGGTGATGGACAGGGAGGCCTGGTGTGCTGCGGTTCATGGGGTCACAAAGAGTCAGAAACGACTGAGTGACTGAACTGAACCGAACCCTTCTCCTTGTACCATTGGTCAGTTAGTCCTTGGAACATCTATTACCTTCTGACAATTACATTTATTGATCCACAGGGTGGGGGGAAATTTTTTTGAGTTCCAAAGCCTAGGCTTTAAAATTGGACTGAAGTGCGTCAGAACACAGACAACGTGTGATGTCAGCAGAATTCTTTTCTAAACCCAGAGATTAGATTGGGCATACTGGCTGCTGGTACATCTCTGAAGGTTTCTTCCCATCAGCACTGTTCCAGGCTCCTGTGTGTTTGGTCAGGATACCTCCAATTATTTGATAGATCTGTACTTCTCAGCATTTACTGATGGTTACCTAAAGCACACTTGGATTTGTTATGTACTTTGGAAGCAAGGGCTTCCCTAGTTGCTCAGCTGGTAAAGAATCCACCTGCAAAGCAGGAGACCTGGCTTGCATCCTGGGTTGGGAAGAACCTCTGGAGAAGGCACACCTACCCACTCCAGCATTCTGGCCTGAAGCAGTCCATGGACTGTATAGTCCACGGGGTTGCAAAGAGTCATAAATGAGCTACTTTCACTTTCACTTTTGGAGGTAAAATCAAAGCCAGCTCTGGTACCCCGTGACTCGTAGTCAACTTGTTTCCCCAACACAGGCTGTGCTGTCTGGTGAGTGGCTTGTGACTTGGTTCAGTCACAAATTCTTCTTATTCTGCTTCTATTTGGCTCCAGTTTGTCTCTTGACTGACATACTCTGTGTCAAAGTGCTACACACAAAATTTACCTGTAAGAAGATGCAGCTTTCCCTTGAAAAATGTATCATTTATTTGGGGAAAGGAAGCGGGGGAAGGCTTGGGACTGAGGGAACTTCTTCTGCTTTGGAGTCAAGTGTGCAAATGTGAAAGAGGAGTCTGGAACAAATGTAGCTGAGAATGGACACTGTCTTAATCCTGCCTACTCTGGCACTAGGAGTCTGCTTTGGGAAAAATGGCTCCACAAGGCTGTCACCAACTGAGGGGCTGGCATCCCTGAGCTGAGAGCATATTTAGCAAGGTGAATGTCTTATGACTTCACTCACTTTGTTGTGTGACTTTATGCACGTGATCATAAGAAACATTTAAAGCACTAAATGAGAAGAAAAATGATGGCTAGAATAAATTGTGTATGTTACAAATATATCTTATAAGAAATTTATGAGATAAGTGTTCTATTATTATTCTCAGTTTACACAGGAAGAATATGAAGTCTGGAGATATTGGGCACCTTGCCCAAACTTGCCAACAAATACTTGTCAGGGCCAATGCATGAATTTCGTTTTTCCCATTCTAAATCACCTGTTGGTAACATTTGTAAAGTCCACCTGCTACCTAAGGCAAATTACAATGGAACTCGATTTCTGCATCTGTCAAGGGTGAGGGGTGGACTTGAAATGCTCTAGCATCTCCAGCACTAACATGCTATCACTTTCCTGGAGATTTATAAGCAACATTATTCTCATCTTAAGCACCTGCAAAAGCACTATTTGTGAATTTGCCATATGTTTTCAACAGAACGATTACACTTATTTCCCCATGGAGTAATGTGCTGAGAATTTTTTGTAGGGTTGGTGTTTATGATGAAATATTTCATATGATTTTATGTTTTAAATATGTCACATTAAATTTTCATAAAGTAGTGGATAAAAAGAGAACAAATATGTTTATAAGTGGACTAAATCTACTGGCCTTTCGTCTGTCTTGGGTTGGGTACATGGCAAAAAAGAAACCGTAGTGGTTACTGGAACTCATGAGGATCCGAGAAGATTTTTAAGTGTCTGCATTATTTATATTAATGACTAAATTATCATGACTGCACATTTTATTATCTCACAGCAATTCAAATTCACAAAAGTTGAAAAAAACCTAAATTTTCAGATTCTCAGTCCTATAAAATGCTATTTTTACAATATTTACAACATTTAAGTAATACTCTTATTTTCAGAAGCATTTAAAAAATTTAGAATGAATTTCAGAACCTTACAAATGTCGTTATTTTATTTCATTTAAATGTTCTTTTACAGGCTTCCCTGCTGACTCAGATGGTAAAGAATCTGCCTGCAATGCAGAAGACCCTGGGTTCAATCCCTGGGTCAGGAAAAGCTCCAGGAGAAGGAAACGACAACCCACTCCAGTATTCTTGCCTGGGAAATTCCATGGATAGAGCAGCCTGGCAGGCTACAGTCCATGGGGTTGCAAAGAGTTGGATATGACTGAGTGATTAACAGAACAATTCCCTTTACTGAATGTTTAATATTCTTTTCTCACTTTACCTAATGTTTTCCAAGAAAGAAAAAAATAATAAAGGGAGACAGATTCACAGACAATACATTTGATTTTTATTATTGCAAATGATGACTGATACTTTAAAATAGGGCTGAGAGTTTTGCCTTCATGTAAAACTGATGTACTGAAGAGCTATAACTCAGTGTGCAATCCAAACATCAACTAATCTTCTTTACTCCTAGCCATCTCACTCTTCTCTGTGAAGTCAGGCTATCTGCTTGTACTCAGGTAATAACAAATAATCTCCTGTTGACTTTTAGTAACAAACAAGCAAGCAAAATTCTCAGTTCAGAAATTGGTAATATCTAGAGCCAATGCTACTAGAAATGTTCTATATTTGTGCTGTCCAGTAAAGCAGCCACATGTAGTTATCAAGCACTTGAAATATGGAAGAGTATGATCAATGAGCTGAACTTTTAGTCTTATTTATTCTACTTATTTTAAATTTACATAGTCAAGCATGGCTAGTATTGGCTATCACGGGTGTTAACCAGGTGATCTTCAAAACCTCCAAACTTCATTTTAAAAAGCATCTTTTCCCTACCCAGTCCAGGGTCCTTGGAGGTCAGTAGCCTGTGGCAAGGTTAGCAACTTCAGGCAGCTGCTCCCTTTATCATATCCTCTGGTCAGATTCTACCCCCTCCCCAAGAGTCTTATCTGCTGTGATGGGAAAGGAAGCATGAGGGTCAGGGTGGTGGGGATACATCACGTGAGTAAGGACAGACACACCAGGGAGAACTGGCCACCTCTGGCTCTGAACGTTTACAGCTGATTCTTGGCTGGGTGATCCATGTTGCCTCCTTTTCTTGGCGTGGCTTTGAAACTACCAGAAACTTTCTGCAGTGCTCCCCATGATGGAGGCAATACATTTTTCTTCCACCACACACTTATACTCTTTCTCTCCCTTGGGAATCCAGTGGTTTCTTCTTTCTTTTGGGGGGGATCACTTTGCCTCTCCATGCAGTCATCTTACAGATCTGTATTGGTTCTGGAGCTTCTCTCCGAGTCTTCACTAATGTCTATGACAAACCGTTCTGTAGTCTTTCTCGGGTGGAATACAGTTAGCATCTCGTGTCCTCCAGCCCAGCCTGTTCTGCTTGGTCACTTCCGGTTCTTGAGGAACACTCATACTTCCTTGCTCTTGTATCAAACGGCAGTGTAGAAAGCTTCTGTAGAAACCTTCTGAAGCGGCCTGGTCCTCTGGATCCTCTCCGCATGCATGAGGAACCACACTTCTCACATATCCACTTTTTAAAGACACGACTAAGCTTTGAGCCCCACAGCTCCAGGGGACCACAAAGTAAACTCTGCTTGTATGAAAGGTATGGGGGTGAAGTTGGGTATCATTTCAAACTGACAGCTCCTTGAAGAACCCACTGATACCCAATGACTGTTTGAATCCTCTTCACCTCTTTAGAGGTTGGAAGTGAGTTGTCTGCTCAGCTAAGGATCTAGGCTGCCTCTTTTGCTTAGCCTTCCTGAAGTGATCCAGATTTTCACTTTGCAATGTTGGAACAGAAGACACTTAGTATCTCAAAGTTCTCAGCTGAAACAGGAAGAGAAAGGGCCTAATTCTAAAACTGTATTGTTTACATGAGTGATTTTATGAACCTAGCTACTGTAAGCACTTTATATCCATTATTTCATAACAGTCCTATATGATGGTAGTGGTTTAGTCCTATGCGGAGTTTTATGAATATTCCCCATTTTACAAATGAGGAAACTGGGTGAGATGAATTAAATAACTTGCCAAGATCACATAGATTAGGAAAAAGTCTCAGGCTTGAAATAAAATTTGGAACTCAAATTTTCTTTTCCTTAAATTCACTCTGTTGTACTCCTTTCCACAGTTTAGTTACTTCAGGCATTAGCTTCTACAACCATAAAGTAATATGTTGCATTTGAGTACATAAAGAAAATATGTGTGTTTGTATATGGAGAAAATATTTTATATGCGCATATAGTAATAAACATACATATCGATCATATTTTTTCCTAATTCAGTTTTTCCTTCTATATTTTCATATATTATACATTTTAGTGCTTATTAGAATCAATGTCGGAGAAGGCAATGGCAACCCAATCCAGTACTCTTGCCTGGAAAATCCCATGGATGGAGGAGCCTGGTAGCTTCAGTCCATGGGGTTGCGAAGAGTCGGACACGACTGAGCGACTTCATTTTCACTTTTCACTTTCATGCATTGGAGAAGGAAATGGCAACCCACTCCAGTGTTCTTGCCTGGAGAATCCCAGGGAAGGGGGAGCCTGGTGGCTGCCATCTATGGGGTTGCAAAGAGTCAGACACAACTGAAGTGACGCAGCAGCAGCAGAATCAATGTACATGCTTGCTTTATTAAAGTAGTGTCCCTTTTCTCCAGAAATGTCATTAATAAATGAATGTTATATTTAATGATTTGGCATCTTAGGATCAAACACATATAAGAATAACTGATCTATTCAAAGAGAGACTCTGATAATACAAGTACTCAGACCCAGTCCTAATGCAGAAAAAATATCAAGGATTCACAGGAAATAACTAACATGTAAGCAGACTCTATCAGAGTCCATGATCAATGAGATATATTCTTTTGATTTGATCAATAAGCAAAACATTTTGAAACTGCAGTTTGGGAGAATTTGAAAAAAAAGAAAAGAAAACTTGCTCTCATTAGGGTAAAAGTAATTATCCTGACGTTAGTCTATTGATAAATTTAGCACATAGTTAAATGTATGATACTGTGATAATCATAACTTATGAGTGTAATAGAAAAAAAAATTCAGACTTTCAAACAGACCTATTTAAAGACTGATTTGTTTGACTAGGAAAAAAGCATGTGAACAACCCCTTACAATTTTGTAGTATTTATTTTAATTTTACGTTGAATAGAGTTACCAGATCATTAGTTTTATTTAACTTGTTGACTTCAAACCTTTTTGGAATGCAAGAACATCTTTATTTGAAAGACATGGATACTCTGCTACTGTTGCTACAAGAATAAATAAATACACAGAAATGTACTTAAAGGTTGATACTATAAACACGTCAGGATGTTTGAGGCTAATTTCACATCTCGATCATGAGCGCATCACATCCTATGGGCACGATACATTTATCAGGTGTATGCACAGAGGACTTTATAAGTGAAATGGTGAAGTACTTCATTTTATATACGGGATCTGAGGAACTTATATGATTCTCCCGTGTGCTACTGCCAGTTGATAACAGAGCCAGAACAGATACATGTAGTGTACAGAGAAAGAACATTTCAAGATTTCTAGGAAGAGACATGATTCTAAGTTTCTGGATTACTCACAATCTATAACATTATACCATTAAATTTGTATTTTCTTTTAGCATAATGTAAGTTTAGCACTTAGCCTAACCAAACACATACAAATACAGTTTGGAAGGGAACAAAAAGTTGTATCCTAGGACTAAATATAATTGACTGTATTTACAAATAAATATCTGTTTATATCAGATGTTTTCATATATGAGGGATGTATGCTCAATAGAAGAAAAAATCATATTTTTTCTTATCATATTCCTACTTCCTCCCTTCTAGTCCACTTGACATTTAACATCAATTTATTCTTACTCCCTGCTCTGACAAAGCCCCAAGTTCATCCAGTGCACTAATTTAGAACACCCAGTTAATACGTCTTTTCATGTATTTTCTGGAGTGACTCTGTTTCTTTCCCGCACAGAAGGCAGTGTGACTGTATGGAGATGTGAGCTTTATTACGGGGATGTCTGTTTCTTTCCTGATTTTGCAGTAGAGGGAGATTTCAGCCTCCTCCATGAATAGCAGCTGTGGGTGGAAGGTAATTGGGAGTGGCTACAATGTTATCTATCACTGCTGCTGCTGCTGCTAAGTCACTTCAGTCGTGTCCGACTCTGTGTGACCCCATAGATGGAAGCCCACCAGGCTCCCCCGTCCCTGGGATTCTCCAGGCAAGAACACTGGAGTGGGTTGCCATTTCCTTCTCCAATGTGTGAAAGTGAAAAGTGAAAGTGAAGTCGCTCAGTCGTGTCCGACCCTTAGCGACCCCACGGACTGCAGCCAACCAGGCTCCTCCATCCATGGGATTTTCTAGGCTATTGTCTGCTAAAGAGAACCATTTCCTTTCTACTCAAAAGAAAGCATAAAAACATGGACTCTGCTATAGTCATAAAAAGTTACCTTCTGAGATTTGAAGATGTTTCTAGTAGAGATGGGAGAGGAAAGAAGAGGTTAGTAAAACTTGAATGTGCTCCACATTGTGTGCTTTTAACAAATTATTTAAAAGTTGCTAAAGTTAGGATATTTCTGAATCTAGTGTTTCACAGTGCATTAAAATTTCACTTAAAAGTATAGTTGATCCCCAAAAAATATGTGTTTGAACTGCACAGGTCTACTCCTACATGTGTTTTTTTAAATAAATATACAATTGACACTCCTTCAAGGGCTTCACATCTCTGGATTCAACCAAGCTAGGACCATCCACAGTTGTTTGAATCCACAGATGGTTGAATCTGTGAATATGGAGGGCCAGGTGCACCATGCCATTTTATATAAGGGCCTTGAGTATCCATGGATTTTGATATCCTCAGGGACTCTTGGATCCAGTACCCTATGGATGTTGTTGTTTGTTGTCCAATCTCTGAGTCGTGTCCGACTCTCTGTGACCCCATGGACTGTAACATGTTGAGCTCGTCTGTCCTCCATTGTCTCCCTGAGTTTGCTCAAATTCATGTCCATTGAGTCGGTGATGTTATCTAACCATCTCATCCTCTGCTGTCCGCTTCTCCTTTTGCCTTCAGTCTTTCTCAGCATGAGCATCTTTTCCAATGAATCAGGTCTACAAATATCAAGGGACAACTGTAACTGTAATTTTGAGAAATTTAAAATGGTAAATGTTTGGAAAATACTGTATTTCTTACTTTGTACTTTAATATTTACTCATCTGATAAAGACTGAACATCTGTGGATAGCAAGGGACTGGGAACACAGAGATGAAAAAAACTGAACACTGACATCCAATGTATAAAAGAAACAGTACAAAAACAATCTGTGAAATCAAGACCTGTCTATTCAGCTTAAGAACCTAAGGTATCTATAATCTTAGAATCAGGGAAGTTTAAAACTGAAAGAGTATTTAAAGTGAATCTATTATACTAAGTTATTCATCTTAAGATAGAAAAAATGTGTCCCAGAAATTAAAATTTCCATTTAATAATGACTGAGCCTATTCTATATGCCAGGAGCAGAGGATACAGCAGATAACAACATAAATTAGGTCCTGCTTCACTGCTCCTAGTCATTTCAACATATGTGATGAATGCTGTGAAAAAGAAAGTCAAGAAAACTAAAGGAACACTTACCTAGATTTGAAGGGTTTGGGAGGACTCACTGGTGGAGGTGACATTTAAGCTGAATCTTGAGAGTTGAATAGAAACTTTCTATCAAAGGAAAAAAGGTGACGGTGAGATTTCAAGCCAAGTGGGTTGGAGAAACTGAAAGAAGTGCCACGTTGCTATATAGTAAAGGTGTTCCTGAGATGAGGTAGAGAGATCAGCTCATATTATTCAGGGCAGTGAAGGACTTTTAAAAGATTTTAAGCAAGAGGGTGACATGTTCATATTTGCCTTTTAAAATGCTCCTGTCTTCATAAAGTGGATAGAGGAGAGGTAACACTAAAATAAGAGAGGGCTACTAGCAGATACAATCAAGGTTGGTCATAACTTTCCTTCCAAGGAGTAAGCGTCTTTTAATTTCATGGCTGCAATCAGCATCTGCAGTGATTTTGGAGCCCAAAAAATAAAGTCTGACACTGTTTCCACTGTTTTTCCATCTATTTCCCATGAAGTGATGGGACCAGATGCCATGATCTTTGTTTTCTGAATGTTGAGCTTCAAGCCAACCTTTTCACTCTCCTCTTTCACTTTCCTCAAGAGGCTTTTGAGTTCCTCTTCACTTTCTGCCATAAGGGTGGTGTCATCTGCATATCTGAGGTTATTGATATTTCTCCCAGCAATCTTGATTCCAGCTTGTGCTTCTTCCAGCCCAGCATTCCTCATGATGTACGCTGCATATAAGTTAAATAAGCAAGGTGACAATATATAGCCTTGACGTACTCCTTTTCCTATTTGGAACCAGTTTGTTGTTCCATGTCCAGTTCTGACTGTTGCTTCCTGACCTGCATGCAGGTTTCTCAAGAGGCAGGTCAGGTGGTCTGGTATTCCCATCTCTTTCAGAATTTTCCACAATTTCTTGATAGTATATTAAAAAGCAGAGACATTACATTGCCAACAAAGGTCCGTCTAGTCAGGGCTATGGTTTTACCCGTGGTCATGTATGGATGTGAGAGTTGGACTGTGAAGAAAGCTGATCGTCGAAGAATTGATGCTTTTGAACTGTGGTGTAGGAGAAGACTCTTGAGAGTCCCTTGGACTGCAAGGAGATCCAACCAGTCCATTCTAAAGGAGATCAATCCTGGGTGTTCATTGGAAGGACTGATGCTAAAGCTGAAACTCCAATACTTTGGCCACCTCATGCGAAGAGTTGACTCACTGGAAAAGACTCTGATGCTGGGAGGGATTGGGGGCAGGAGGAGAAGGGGACAACAGAGAATGAGATGGCTGGATGGCATCGCCAACTCTGTGGACATGAGTTTGAGTGAACTCTGGGAGTTGGTGATGGACAGGGAGGCCTGGCGTGCTGTGATTCATGGGGTCGCGGAGAGTCGGACACGACTGAGCGACTGAACTGAACTGACTAGCAGATAACTGAAGATATCCAAGTGAAAGATGATAGGGACCTGAACAAGATTAGTGAAAGTGAAGATGGACACCAAAAGCATGGATTTGAAAGACCCTTGGGAGGCTAAATTGGAAGTATTCTATTTGGTGGCTGAATAGAAGTAGGATATGTAAGAGAAGGAATCAAGGATAACCATAGATGTCTGGCATGTTCAATAGAGTACAAGGAGAAATTCAGATTTTTAGTAAAATAGGAGGCTATTCATTCAGTTACGTATGTTAAAATTTGAAGAAACTAGAAAATTTGAAAATGTAGAGATAGCAACTAGAAATTCAAATCATGGATTATCTCTTTAAGGCATGAACTGACCCCATCTTAAGTATTTCATAGCATGGGTGTTTGTCAGAGATCTTAATACCTTTTTTTCAATTTTTTATTTCCTTTTATTACAGTATTAATATCTTCAAGGAACTGAGAACGATTTGCTTTCCCATCTTTCTCCTTTCATTGAAGATAGTAAAAAAAAATGCCTCCTTTCTGGGATGAACCTTAATGTCTGGAATAATTCGAGATGAAGAGTAGACAACTGTAGTAAATGTGTGTTGGACTGAAATTTTACTGTCTGAATAAAGCAAAGCTATGTGTTACTATTGCAAGCGATAGAATTTCACTTGGATCCAGATCAATCAGGGCCTGGTATGCTAAGTCAAGACTTTGGATTTATCGTTTTCATTTTGACTACCACTCTAATTGTTAATGTCTAAAAGAATTATTCTATAATGATTTATGTGCAGTTTAGTGGACATTTATTCCTATCCTCGTGAATGTCAGATATGAATTATGTGTAACCTTGGAAGTTATCATGTTCCTTATTCAAATGTTTAATGATAAGATAAGGCATTGGATTCTATTTGCTTTTGCTAAGCTAATGTCCCTTTTTTTTCATGCCTCTTTGAGATGAATACAAAAAGAGGTATGCTCTTGCCTTGGTACTCTGGAAAACTGGGCTCTATTTTGTATCTGCCTCTTAATTTACACATATGTATTTGCATCTTCATCACTTCATCTGTAAATTGGTGGTTGGATTAAATTTTATCTAAATACACTAGAGCTTTAACATAGAATGAAATTACACCTAAAGCACCCTAGGACTAAACTGTTGATAGCTCCTTCCTAAATCAAATCCTGTTATCCTTTTGGTCCTACCTTATATTTCATAAGTTTAAACTTTGATTATTGTGAAATCTACCCATCTTAGATATGTTTCTTTTATTAAGAAGCAAACTGAATTCGTCTAATAAAATATTCACCAAAAGCACTAATTATAATAATTACTTATCAAACTTAGTGTAGATGTGTTTTAAAAGATCAACTTTATACTTTCGTTTCAAAACTTCTGTTAATATTATTCTGAGTAAGGCAAGGGTTTATAGCTTTAAATGAGAAATTCACAATGATTATGAGTTAATTTGATAGATTGCCAAATGCATATAAATTTCTATTCTTGTAAAATGTATTATTTCCCTGTTTAATCGAAGGAATGATAACAGACCATTGTAGCGATTCCCTAACTGTAAGTGGTATGCATTGTGAATTAATCACATGGATGACAATCACTTGTTACTAGCTACAACTCCATTTTTGTGTACAAAATGCCTATCAAAATGGTTTCACTTCAGCATCCCTAAAATAAAAAAAAATTAATGTAAATACAGAAAAAATATCTTCAGTGTTTTATTATTGTGATTTCTCAAATTATTTTCAGATTTATTTTAAATGTAATAGTCTATACCAATGCTGTGATGAAGCTGTCAAAAACAGTAGCACTTGTCCATACCTAAAATGTGGCCAGTATTATAGAAAGATTGCTGCTGCTAAGTCGCTTCACTCGTGTCCGACTCTGTGAGACCCCATAGACGGCAGCCCACCAAGCTCCCCCGTCCCTGGGATTCTCCAGGCAAGAACACTGGAGTGGGTTGCCATTTAAATTTCTATTATTATATAATTTTAATTATTTTAAATATAATTTTAAATAGCCACCTATGGCTAGATGTAACTACTGGACAGCACAGGCCTATAATTATTATATATTATATAAACGTATACTGCCACTACTTAAGTTGCAAAACATAATTATTACTTGAAAGATCATGAGATCTTTCAAGTAAAATAATTGAAAATATTACACTTTAAAAAATATATATACTTTAAAAATATATAGATTTAGTTTTTAATTTCATAATACATTCTTAAAATACTATGTCTTAAATGTAGCTAGCATCTAAAAAATAAAGGATAACTTTAATTTTGGTCTTTGTATTTACATTTATCCCCTTTTAGCAGCATCAAAATGCTGATTCATTACATGTTTACACACACATACACACTGCCCTTCCTTTTAAACACTATACCTTATAGTGTCTTCAAGAAGGATAAAATCCCTCCAAAAAGAAAGCTAGTTAAATTTCTGTAACACTGTGCCTTCAGGCAGCGTTCTCAGAAGCCAAAGAACATTACCACCTTCTGCTCTACCCAGAATGAAGCACAAGATGTGGTTGGTAGTTTCTTCCACAGGCAAATGCCTAATTATCCTCTGGAATTCTCAGGGCCAAATTCTAAGAAAGTAAAGTCGCTCAGTCGTGTCTGACTCTTTGCAGCTCCACAGAGTGTAGTCTGCCAAGCTCCTCCGTCCATCATATTTTCCAGGCAAGAATACCGGATTGGGTTGCCATTTCCTTTTCCAGGGGATCTTCCTGATGCAGGGATCAAACCCCAGTCTCCTGCACTGACTGTGTAAATGGTGCAAATGTCTGTTCTTGGGTACTTTGCACTAACAAAATAATATTCCAAATTATTCACCCTTTAAAGTGAAAGTGACGTCTCTCAGTCATGTCTCTTTGCGACCCATGGACTGTGAACTACCAGGCTCCTCAGTCCGTGGAATTTTCCAGGCAAGAGTACTAGAGTGGGTTGCCATTTCCTTCTCCAGGGGATCTTCCCAACCCAGGGATTGAACCCGGGTCTCCCGCATTGCAGGCAGACACTTTACTGTCTGAGCCACCAGGGAAGCCTATTAATGTATACTCATCTGCATATTTATATCTCTATCATACCCATGTAGCTACTAGATATGTACACAGTGTTGAAAGTTTTATCATGTGACTTTTATGTTCTGGAAAATACAAAGCACAGATGTAGAGAATGGATTATAGACATAGTTGGGGAGTGAGAGTGTGTGATGACTAGAAAGAGTGTCATCAATTTATACACACTATTAGCTGTAAGGTGGATAGCTGGTGAGAAGTTCCTGCCTAGTATGGGGAGCCCAGTCTGGTGCTTTGTGATGATCTGGAGGGATGGGATGAGGGGAGGGCAGGGAGGCTAGGGAAGGAGAGGATGTATACATAATTATGGCTGATTTGCATTCTTGTGTGGCAGAACCCAACACAACATTGTAAAAATTTTATGTCAATGTATGGCAAAAACCACTACAATATTGTAAAGTAATTAGCCTCCAATTAAAGTAAATAAATTTAAAAATTAATTAATTAAAAAATTAATTAAAAGATTTAAATAAATTTAAAAAAAGAAAAAAAAACTGTTTTTATATTTGCTTCCTCATGGTTCATTATTTGTAAATGGGACACACCTCATGTTTGGATATCACTGGCTTAGAGAATGAGTCCAAACCCTGTATCCGGGTTTTCAAGGACCAGGTGATGACTCTTACCTTTCTTTCCTACTAATTTTCCATTACTTGTCAGCATTATCCTTCTGTATAAATCATTTTGAAATTCTGTTTTGAGGTGAATTTTTCAAATTGAAGTATAGTTGATTTACAATGTTGTGTTAGTTTCTGGTGCACAGGCCCCCTAAAATTATATATATTCTTTTTCAAATATTTTCTCATTATGGTTTATTGTAGGATTTGAATATAGTTTCCTGTGCTATATGCTAGGACCTTGATATTTATTTTATATACAGTAGTTTAAGTCTGAACTCCTAATTTATCCCTCCCTCAACTTCTTTCCTATTTTCTATTTTGTAAATAAGTTCATTTGTATCATATTTTAGATTCCACATACAAGTGATCGCATAAGGTGTTTGTCTTTTTGACTCACTTCACTTGGTATGATAATCTCTAGGTCCATCCATGTTACTGCAAATGACATTATTTCATTCATTTTATATGAAGTTTTTAAAAAATAACTATTCAACATTTTTACATTAGCTATTTAAATAGAAAAAATGGTATCTTCAACAAGTGTTTTGCAAATATAATTTAGAACTCTCTGTAAAACATCCTTGGCTCCCTCTATAGATATATTTGAAGTTTTCCTAAATACACTCTGAGAATTTTGCAATCTGAACTTTTTAAAGAATTGACAATATTTTTCATCCTTCTCTCCCACTAATCTTCTTCTCGCTCCTTCTCTTCCTCCATCTGCCATTCCTTAATTCAGGTGTATGCACATCCACTCATTTAAATTTAATGAATATTCAGCTTGTACACATATAAGCCATTATTAATGAAATGTCAGATAGAATGACATGTTCTCACCCCATAGAATCACAGAAATTTGCACAATGGCACTTAAAAGTAATATGCTGTATTCTGAGAATATTGTGATATAGACATTGTATTCTGTTTAACAACTATATGATTTTTATATTTAGTAAAAGAAATGTGAGCAGTTGTTAGTTTAGTAAAACAAATGATCTCCTACTAAAAATAATTTAACAGTTCTTGATCATTTTAATTTAAGAAAATCCTATAATTTTCAGGTCAGTCAGGATTATCTGCTTTATAACTATAGTTATTTGTGATTTATAATTAACTTTTTTTATCTCTCTCTTTCTCCTTCTTTCTCCCCCATCTCCTTCCTTACCTTCTTCCCTCTCTCTGTCACTTCTCTCAGTAAAACAAATACAGAAATACAACAGGGATTTCTGCAAACCAGCCAGATGGAATAGCAGGGCTAAAAATTACCATCTCACCTTAAATAACTAGAAACCTCAACAAAATATATGAAGCGATGATTTTTAGACAGTGGACAATAGGCAGCTGAGTACAGTAATCCCTGAGAAAAGTAGCAAATGAGAGGAACCCTAGACATATCAGCTCACTGTTTTGAGAGAGTTCCCAGCCATATTATTGGACAGAAGAACCCATTAAGAGAGTGGCAGTTTCTCCAAGTTGAGGAGTCCAGAGTTCATCATTCAGAAGGGGCTAGAATTTGCAGCATAAAATATTATGCAGAAAGATTGAAGGAGAGAGAGATACCCTGAAGGTCTTCAGAAAAGTCCCTTTGAGTTTTTCTGCCAAGAACTTATTTCCACTTACATGTGAGGTACTGAAAATAGGGAAATAATGACCAGAAACAATTAGAAAGATTAAACTCCAGGGATCACATCAGGGTGGGAATGGTTTGTGTTCCAGTAATCCAAAATGGGCCAAACTCCTAATGCACAGGGTATGGGCTAGAGTCATCAAGAGTAGTACCTGCTTATTAGAGACACATTAGCTATAGATTGAGGGGTATTATGGACCTATGATAGCAAAACTTAAAACTTCAAAAGAGTGAAACTGATTCCAAGCACTTGGTAGAATAGAACAAAACCTAACCGTTATTTAAGTGAAAGTTGCTCAGTCATGTCCAACTCTTTGCAACTCCATGGAATATACAGTCAATGGAATTCTCCAGGCAAGAATACTGAAGTGGGTAGTAAGCTGTTCCCTTCTCCAGGGGATCTTCCCAACCCAAGGATCTAACCCAGGTCTCTCTGGATTTCAGGTGGATTCTTTACCAGCTGAGCCACCAGTGAAGCCCAAGAATACTGGACTGGGTAACCTATCACTTCTCCAGTGGATCTTCCTGACCCAGGAATTGAACCTGGGTCTCCTGCCTTACAGATGGATTCTTAAACAACTGAGCTACCAGGGAAGCCCAATAGTTATTTAAAGGGTTATAACAAATCCAGCCACCAACAATGTAAAATTGTATGTCAAATATTAAATAAAAAGCTGTTAGTCATGCAAATAAGTAGGACATGGACCCTATATTCAGAGAAAGAATCTATCAACAGAAACAGACTCAGAGATGACAAAAAAAGACAGAATTGAAAATGAGGACATTAAAACAACATGCTTGGCCAGTTTAGCCAGCTATATCAGAATACCAAAGACTGGGTGGCTTAAAGAGAAAGCATTTATTTCTCACAGTTTTCAATTCAGCACACTCACTCGGTCGTGTCTGACTCTTTGTGACCCCATGGACCGCAGCACTCCAGGCTTTCCTGTCCATCGCCAACTCCCAGAACTTGCTCAGACTTATGTCCCTTGAGTTGGTGATGCCATCCAACCATCTCATCCTCTGTCATCTCCTTCTCCTCCTGCCCGCAATCTTTCCCAGCATCAGGGACTTTTCAGATGAATCAGTTCTTCACATCAGGTGGCCAAAGTATTGGAGTTTCAGCTTCAACATCAGTCCTTCCAATGAATATTCAGGACTGATTTTCCTTTAGGATGGACTTGTTGGATCTCCTTGCAGGTCAAGAGACTCTCAAGAGTCTTCTCCAGCAACACAGTTCAAAGGCATCAATTCTTTGGCGCTCAGCTTTATGGTCCAACTCTCTCATCCATGCATAACTACTGGAAAAACCATAGCTTAGACTAGACCGACCTTTGTTGGCAAAGTCATGTCTCTGCTCTTTAATATGCTGTCTAGGTTGGTCATAGCTTTTCATCCAAGGAGCAAGTGTTTTTTAATTTCATGGCTGCAGTCACCATTGCAGTCACCAATTTCATGGCTCCAGGTGATTTTGGAGCCCAAGAAAATTAAGTCTGCCACTGTTTACATTGTTACCCCATCTGTTTGCCATGAAGTGATGGGACTGGATGCCATGATCTTCATTTTTTGAATGTTGAGTTAAGCGAGCTTTTTCACTCTCTTCTTTCACTTTAATCAAGAGGCTTTTCATTTTCTGCCATAAAGGTGGTATCATCTGTGTATCTGAGGTTATTGAAATTTTTCCCATAAATCTTGATTCCAGCTTGTGCTTCATCCAGCCCAGCGTTTCTCATTATGTACTCTGCATGTAAGTTAAATAAGCAGGGTGACAATATACAACCTTGACGCACTCCTTTCCCAGTTTGGAACCAGTCTGTTTTTCCATGTCCACTTCTAACCGTTTGCTTCTTGACCTGCATACAGATTTCTCAAGAGGCAGGTAAGGTGGTCTGGTAGTCCCATCTCTTGAAGAATTTTCCATAGTTTGTTGTGATCTGCAGAGTCAAAGGCTTTGGCATAGTCAGTAGAACAGAAGTAGATGTTTCTCTGGGATTTTCTTGCTTATTCAGTGATCCAACAATGCTGACAATTTGATCTCTAGTTCCTCTGCCTTTTCTAAATCCAGCTTGAACATCAGGAAGTTCACAGTTCATGTACTGTTGAAGCTTGGCTTGGAGGATTTTGAGCATTATTTTGCTAGTATGTGAGATGAGTGCAATTGTGTGGTAGTTTGAGCATTCTTTGGCATTGCAATGAAAGACAGTTTTAGCGGCTGGGGAATCCAAGGGCAAGGCAGCAGCAGATACTCATTAGGGCACTCTTTTCTGGTTTGAAAATGTTCACCTTCTCTTTATATGCTTACACAGCAGAGAAAAACAGCAGAATGAGAAAGTTCTCCTGTCTCTTCTTATAAGGACATTGATTCCATACCTGAGAGTTCCTTCCATGACCTAATGTCCTTTCAAAAGCCTCACCTTTTATACTATCACACTAGGAGGATCGGATCTCAATATAGAGGGGGAGGAACAAATATTCAGTCCATAAGAACAGCTATTAAAAATATACTTCATATGGCCAAAGAGACAGAGGAAAATGTAACACTTTAAAATAATGAATGAGAAATATAAAAAATACCCAAATATAGTATCTAGTGATAAAATGTACAATGCATGAAGGAAAAACTAGGACCTTAGTATGGAATTAAGAGCATCAGAAATGGTACCTAAGTGTACAGAAGACCTTTCTTTTCTCATTTGCAATCTCATTAAAACCTAATCATTTAAAAATATATTAGCCATTAAGAATTATTTTGATACTAAATCTAACTTCCAGATTATTGAGTTTTTAAAAATATATTTCTTATTGCTATTAATGATGGTAAAATAAACAAATTTAAAGAATTTTTCTTAAAATTGGCATTTCATTACTAATTTTATTTAATGTTTTTACATAATAATGAATTATTATGTGAGGTATCATTTGAAAGAAGGATTCCATTACCCAAAAAGAAAAAAAAAATGCACAATGTTTAAAATTAATGCCTAGGAAAACATATGTTTTATCTAAACAGCCTCTGGGTTGGTCTTTGTTCAAACTCCATGACATTCTATTTGTGATTTTTTTGTCTTAAGCTTGATGTCACCTGCTTCGATTCCAAATTCATTTCTATGTAGTGCCCTTCTCCCCATCCTTCAAAATGCATCTAGTATCTTCTGTGATAACTTCTCTGATCACCATATGTATTTTACTCTCCTATGAGCTAGTCTGACACACCATAATATTTTAACATTATGTTCCCAGTGAATAATAATAATTGAATAATTGATTTCTTCTCCTCATCAGTACACAGGAAGTATATATAAAACAGGTTACAACTGCATGTATCTGAGCATCTCACCCTACAAATGGGTTAACTGGACCCGAAATCCAAAATCACTTAAATTAAATTGGAGTCTTGACCAAAGTTGGTTTCCTGTGACCTGGCCCAGCTCCTATCCATTCCTTCAAAAAAGAATCATGAATACTTTCTCCCTACTATTTTCAGAGATGAAATTATTGAAGATTCTGGCATGAGTAATTGCTAATCTTGGCTTCATGTTGTAGATTGACCCTCCAAACTTAAATACTGTAGAGAACTATATTCAGTATCATAGTCAGAGTGTCAAATTTTGTTTGGGTTAATTAGGCTTAATATTTTAGAATTAAAGAGATTCTTAAGGAGGTTTACATTAAGTAAACCCAAGAGTCAGGTTAAATTTTATTAAGTTTATGTAAATTATGACCTTTACTAGAATTCTAACTTCTCCTCAAAATAATAATGAAAAATGTGAAAAAGTAGGATTTAGCAACCTTTTAAAAGGAAGCATGGCTTCGTTAATGAAGTTAACAAAGATCTTTTGTGTAAATACATTTCTTGGTATAAGAATTAAGTAGAAACAATAAACCAGACATAAAAAGGGGGTTGCAGAGGCATTAGAGATGTAAAGTAAACTGTAGAAAAGCATATATTATACCCACACCCTCCAAATAGGAGGCTCTATTGTTACCAAAGGCAACAATTGGAAGAGATTTAATACTTGGTTTGAATGACCTCATATTGGCTTAAAAATCAATAACTGGAGACTAACCACTGCTCTTATGGCAGAAAGCAGAGAAGAACTAAAGAGCTTCTTGATGAAAGTGAAAGAGGAGAGTACAAAAGGTGGCTTAAAACTCAACATTCAGAAAAGTAAGATCATGGCATCCGGTCCCATCATTTCATGCAAATAGATGGGAAAACAGTGGAAACAGTGACAGACTTTATTTTGGGGGGCTCCAAAAGCACTGCAGATGGTGACTGCAGCCATGAATTAAAAGAAAATTTCTCCTTGGAAGAAAAGTTATGTCCAACCTAGACAGCATATCAAAAAGCAAAGATACTACTTTGCCGACAAAGGTCTGTCTAGTCAAGGCTATGGTTTTTCCAGTAGTCATGTATGGATGTGAGAGTTGGACTGTGAAGAAAGCTGAGCATTGAAGAATTGATGCTTTTGAACTGTGGTGTTGGAGGAGACTCTTGGAAGTTCCTTGGACTGCAAGGAGATCCAACCAGTCCATCCTAAAGGAAATCAGTTCTGAATATTCATGGGACTGATGCTGAAGCTGAATCTCCAATATTTGGCCACCTGATGCAAAGAACTGATTCATTTGAAAAGCCCCTGATGCTGGGAAGGATTGAAGGCAGGAGGAGAAAGGGATGACAGAGGATGAGATGGTTGGATGGCATCACCGACTCGATGGACATGAGTTTGGGTGAACTCTGGGAGTTGGCGATGGACAGGGAGGACTGCCGTGCTGTAGTCCATGGGGGTCGCAAAGAGTCCGACATGACTGAGTGACTGAACTGAACTGAACCACTGCTCTCTCTACTACACTTTGAAATCTTTAGAATAATATCTTGCTCTTAATCTATTGAGTGCCCATAATGTGCTTGAGGGCGTGTCAGTTCTTTGCAGCCCTCGGACTGTAGCCACACTCCTCTGTCCATGGGATTCTCCAGGCAAGAATGCTGGAGTGGGTTGCTTTTTCCTCCTCCAAGGGATCTTCCCGCCTCATGTATTGAACCCATGTCTCCTGTGTCTTGCGCATTGGCAGCTGGATTTTTTACCACTGAGCCAACTGGGAAGCCCAAGTATCCTTAATATCTGACTCTGAAGGAATAATTTAATGAGTGAATAAATTAAGAATGAATGAGCAATAATATAAAAATGTTATGGAATTTTTCTTACTATAGGATCACTGTAGTTTTGAGCCAGTTACTATTTTCATCCTCTTAACCTGAAGTGAACTTTTAGGTAGCATGTTAAAAGTAAATGCTATGAAGTGGGCCAAAAAAGATCCTGCTGTGATTTATGTCAAAGAGCATTCTTCCTATGTCTTCATCTACGAGTTTTATAGTGTCCAGCCTTACATTTAGTTCTTAATTCATTTGAGTTTACTTTTGTGTATGGTGTTAGAGGATGTTCTAATATCATCCTTTTGCATGTAGCTCTCCAGTTTTCCTAGTACAATTTATTGAAGAGTGAAGTAAGTCAGAAAGAGGAAAATAAATATCAAATATTAATACATATATGTGGAAACTGGGAAACTGGTACAGATGAACCCATTTGCAGGGCAAGAATAGAGAGGCAAACACAGAGAACAGATGTGCACACATGGGGCTGGGGGTGGGATGAATTGGGAGATTGGCATTGACATACGTACACTGCTGTGTGTAAAACAGTGGGAACCTACTGTACACTCTGCCAGAAGTTCAGCTCTATGCTCTGTGGTGATCTGGATGGAAGGGATGGGAGGGGGAAGGAGAGAGGTCCAAGAGGGAGGGGATATATGTATATATACAGCTGACTCACTTCATTATACAATGCAAACTAACAATATATAAAGCAACAATACCCCCATTTATTTTTTAAAAAAGTAAATGCTAGCTGTGACTTCTCTCAACTTTATATATAAGATCTATATGTCACATACAATTGTATTTTGTGGGGATACATGATGTGGGCTTCCCTAGTGGCTCAGTGGTAAAGAATCTACATGTAATGCAGGAAATGTGGGTTTGATCCCTGGGAAGATCCCCTGGAGAAGGAAATAGCAACCCACTCCAGTATTCCTGTCTTGGAAATCCCATGGAACGAGGAACCTGTCAGGTTACCAGCCCATGGGGTTGCAAAAGAGTTGGACATGACTTAGTGACTAAAAACAACAAATGAATGATTACTAGAGACACTTGACCAATGAGAAATGTCTTTGTTTGTTGAATCACAGCCTTATACGTATTCAGTTATTTGTGCACATTGAAAGAGAGTCAAAGAAGATAATAGTCTTACCTGTACTATTTTAGATTTTTAAGGAGAAGATATATTCCTTAAGTAATTAAAATTCATGCAAAAAATTTAAAATGATAATCACTAGTAGAAAGAAAATTTTATAATAAAACTAAAAAAATTCGGGTGTGAAAGAGAAGTGGGCAGGTTTGAGGTAAACTCCTCGGTGGTTCTCTGAAAGTGAAAGTTGCTCAGTAGTTTCTGATTCTTTGTGACCTATATAGTCCATGGGATTCTCCAGGGGCAAGAATACTGGAGAGGGTAGCTTTTCCCTTCTCCAGGGGATCTTCCCAACCCAGGGATTGAACCTAGGTCTTCCACATTGCAGGCGGATTCTTTACCAGCTGATGCACAAGAGAAGCCCAAGAATACTGGAGTGGGTAGCCTATCCCTTCTTCAGCGGATCCTCCCAACCCAGGAATCCAACCAGGGTCTCCTGCATTGCAGGTGGATTCTTTACCAACTGAGCTATCAGAGGCCTGGTTGTTTCCTAGAGGAGAGCAAATTGATCTGGTCTAACAATGATAAAACAGGAAATAGAGGGACAAGCTTGTTATTTAGAACTGTTGCGGGCCTAGCATTGTTACCCTTGGGAATAAGATTGGGGTGAGATGAGAGAATTTCAGTTATACTTCCATTGTCATTTGAATATCCCCTTTGTCACCAATATGGTATCAGCTTTGAAACTATTAATAATTTTTACACAATTTTAATAAGAGGCATGTCCCTCAAGATAGCCAAAAGGTCTTACATTACAGGTTTTGACTAATAAACAAAAGCTTTTCATCCACTGACAAAATCTTTGAATAGCATGTAAAGTCATCCAGGTTTGGACAAAACTCAGAAAGTTGGCTTTTGGCTCATCCTTCTTTCCACTTCTAAACAGACAACATGAAACATGAAGTATCACTGGACACCATGCTAGCACAGCTCTTCCTGAAACTTAAATTCATCATCATTTTCTTAAGTAATTTTTAAATGGCTGATTCTTCATGCAGAATCGTATTAAAGCCAAACACAATGGAGCAAAATAATTTAACACATTTCAGACCCCTTCCCTTAATTCCACCTGCCAAGATCCTTGTTCTTGGAGCCACTTGTTATCCTATGATTTTTAAATCAATTGCTGTATCCAAAACTAGGCTCTTTGGAGGTTTGAGGGTATATAGACACTGAAATATATAATACATATAATTCTAAGTACGTAAATCCATTAATCCATTTTCTTCAACTTTCAGCTAACAATACTCTGACAACTTAATGTGGATCCAAACAATCCCTCTAAGGAATGAGAACACCAACTTTGAGGTCATGCAATAAACAGGGATTTAGCCTCTAAAAGATGATCTTTCTCCTACCAGTTTATTGCCCTGCCAACCTCACACTACTTTCTTCAGCAAGTCTTCTTGAAAGAATCAGTGACCCACTGATAGGTGCACTCATGGTGTGTGCAGCCCTATTGTTTAACACTGTGAAATTCTGTCTGCCAGACGGTGCCATAGGGAAACTAGCAGGTGGCTGGTTTGCCTTGATGTTGCGATACCTATTTCTGGCGAAGATGCTTTGCTCTCCTTATTTTGTTACTCCCTCTCCCTGACAAAAAGCTGTCTTCCCAAGAGGCTTCCCCCCATGTCATGGAGCAGAGTTCATTTCTGTCAGGCCTCAGGTTGATAGCCATCACAAGAGTTAATGTCCAAACATAAGAAATCGTGATAATTAAACTTTTTTTTTCTTTGCACAGAATAACTAATTGTAAAAATTGGCAGTCAGCCTGCCATTTGAAAGTGAAGAAAACATCTTGTTTTAACATCTGAGCAGGGATTTTTTTTTGTAATCTGTAAACAATTGGACCATATGTAGTGTGATGGGAAACATGAAGGCTGTGATAGAACATCATTGAAGGAACCTTGTGTTTAATCACTGTTCTTTGATTCACTGAAATAGAAATTAGCTTTTTAAGCTCTGGGTTTTATCATGATTTTAAAGAGACAGTTCTTTTTCTTAAAATAGCAAACAACACCCAACAATTTACTAAGTCATTAGTGTGATACAGGCAAAAAATTGCAATCTTTAAAAACGTAAGTATGTTTTTAAAACACCTAAACAGGTAGCAGATGTAGCCATGGGCTTTTATAGCCTTTGTTTTGGTCTGCAATTCACTTCAGTGATACAAAGAATCTCCACACAATATGGTGCAACTCTTAGTGGATATTTTGTTTCTAAATAAATCCTGTTATTTAAATTAAAGCAAAAAGGATCATCTCTGATTATTTTTTTAAAGGAAGTGATATCCTTTCCTAACTTTTGCTGTATTTTCCAGTTTATGATGTATAGCTGCTACTGCTGCTGCTAATTTGCTTCAGTCATATCCGACTCTGTGCAACCCCATAGACGGCAGCCCACCAGGCTCCCTCGTCCCTGGGATTCTCCAGGCAAGAACACTGGAGTGGGTTGCCATTTCCTTCAATGCATGAAAGGGAAAAGTGAAAGTGAAGTTGCTCAGTCGTGTCCGACTCTTAGTGACCCCATGGACTGCAGCCTACCAGGCTCCTCCGTCCATGGGATTTTCCAGGCAAGAGTACTGGAGTGGGGTATGATGTATAGCATCCACAACTAAACCATGATATTAAAACAGTAACTGTTAGCATTCAAGTGGTAACTGTTTAAATCCTTATATTTTTGAAAGATCCTAACATGCCATGATTACATTTCTTTATATTCAGCTTATGGTACCTAAAAAAAAATATATGATCAAGAGAATTTTGAAATCATAACTATAGCAGCAATCTATAACACTGTATAAAATAGACATGTTTGAAACAAGAATACAAGGTTCTCTGTCTAATTTGCCACTAGCTAGATTTCAGTTTTTATACGAATAACTATATCTTTCTGTACCTTTGTGTCCCAAAAAAGAAAATAGCTAGATCAGACCAGTGATTTATAAAGGCAGAAGGGATAAGGAGAATCAGAGTCACACGAAGAACTTTTGTAAAACACTGTTGGGACAGAAAATGTCTTCTTTTGCTTCCTCTTACCTTACCTGTCCCCTCAATCTCTACGGGTGGGTCACCTTGTGAATTCTGAGAAATGTTGACACAGGATGTCCCTCAATAAAGGCCTGTGTAACATAACTGAACATTTAAAAGCATTTCATTGTTGGAGGTGCTGTTATCTCATGTTTTTCAACCTAGGCTCAAATGTTTTTTTCTTGATAAAGTTTTGACTATTTTGGTTTGATCATTTTGACTATCTTATTGTGTCGTTTTCCTACAGTCAATTTAAATAGGAATAGCATGGATACTGAGGCTTTGTCACACATCTCTAAGCCTCAACTGGCTTCCAACTTCAGTGTTTTCTGGAAAGCTGCACTCATAGGTCTCAACCAGCAAGTTGACAAAGGAGTGTTCCATTTCTCTCCTGTAAAAGTTGTACTTACCTTGTTTTCACGAAACCAACCTCCGTTTCCAAGGAAACAAGAACAAAAAGGCAGTTGGCAGCTAGCATCTGGGACTTAGAAGAACTCTCACATGTCAATTTCAACTGCTGGCTGCCGGCTCAAACCTAAAAATGTGGAATATTAAAATCACCTTCATATTTTTAACACGCAAAAGAATATCAAATCAATTTTTTCTTAATTTTTAAATAATTGATTTAATAGCCAATCATCTAAAATCTTCAAATAATATAACTAATTAAATGTCTTTTAATTGCTAGAAATAGCTCAATACAACTCAAGTTTTATTTTAAAACAGTAGTTAAAACCACAGGCACATATATATAGCAGGATTTTTTTTTTCAATTTTACACCATTTGTTTTGAAATTTTCCTCTTTTGCATAAATTATGTTGTTGCTCTCTTTCTTATAACTTTCTATATTCCTAATTTCTTTCTTTAATCTTTAGAACTCTGTCTTTTGTTTATGCCATACAGCTTTGTGGTCTAAAGTGTTTTAGTAATGAGGCATCTTAAAGATGTAATTTCATAATCTTAGACATGTATACATCCACATTAGCACAATCTGCTCCTTCTGAGTATCACCTGCTTGCACGCATGGCTTTGTCCAAGAACTGATCACTTCTCACCATTCTGCAATCTCCAGGCCTTCTTGCTTCATGGCTCCTGATTCATTTGAACTCTTAGATTCCTGCTGAAAGACAAACCTGGCTGGAATGGAAGATTTTCATAGGGAAGCAGTGAGAGATGAGATTTTGTTTTTTTTTCATGGAAGGCAGAAAATTGTGAAAATACTTTGGGTATTCAGACATTCATAGGAAGTGATTAATTGCCATGAAAATAGAGTTTCAAATCTATACCTGCATTTCATATTGGGTTATATTATTTTATCTTTTTCTACTATTTGGTTACTGTTGGCCAGTTAAAAATGAAAGTCTTTTAGAATTCTCTCTTTTGATTGTTTTGTTAGTTTATAGTATACCAGGTTCTTTGAACTGTGGATTGCTTTTGGATGAATGTTAGTAGGTAAAAATTTTTGGAAAATTGTACAAAGCTATTTTTCAGATCTGCAATGTGGATTCATTATTTTATTTTTATCAGTAACCTATTTGTAATGAACTATAGGATAAGTTTATATAACTTCAGAGATTGTGTCTATGTTAGAAATTTACAAGCAAATATAGTTTCTTTCGTTTAAAATAGAAATAAAGGAGATATCAATATAACAAAATTAGGAAGGAATCTTACTAAATTTCCAATTTTTATATCCTGAAATAATTGTATATTTACAATTATTTTTTTCTTGGCCCAACATCCTAGAAATTATACTTTTGATTTACAAATTCAGATAATATTTGATATTTTCATTTTTTTGTGGGGGACAAGAAACACAGGGAATTCTCATATTCGAGATCTTTTGCTACCATTAGAAATCCAACATTTCATGAGAGAAATATTCATACTTGCTTTCAGACCATAATAAAGGCTATGGATCAACTGTTTATAGAGAATAAATATTATTAGTGATAAAATTAATCTCCTAATTTTGAAAAATCTCCAAAGTAGGAAATATTACAACCTTTACTCTAAAATTAGTTCAAATCAAACAATAAGACTAATCTCAAATATTACTGTCTTTTAGAATATTTTTGGCTTGAGATATAATTCACATACCATACAATTCACTGTTAGGAAGTATACATATCTATAGTTTTCATATACACAACACGTTGCAAACCCGTCACCACTTATTCCAGAATATTTTTGTCACCCTAAAAAGAAATTTTACACCTGTTGGTAGGTTCTGTTCAGTCCCTCCCTCTGTTCTCTGATAGTAATTAACCTCCTTTCTGTCTCTATGAAACTGCCTATTCTGCATATTTCATATAACAGAATCATGTAATATGTAACTTTTTATGTTTGATTTCTTTCATTAAACATAGTATTTTCAAAGTTTATCCAAGTTGTGGAAAATATCAGTGTTTCATTTCTTTTAATGTTTCATTGCGTGAATATGATTAACCAATATATTTGTTCATCAGTTGATGGAAATATGTGTTGTTTATATTTTTTGACTGTTATGAATCTTGCTGCTATAAACACTCATGTACAATTTTGTATGAACATGTTTTCAATTCTCTTGGGTATTTACATAAGAAGGGAATTGTTGAATCAAATGATGATTCCAAGATATTAGTTTAATTATGCAAGTAATTTCATTATAATGTTGGAAAAGGAACCCCCCAAAAAATAAAACAGAGCTGTATGCAATTTTACCCACCTACAGTTGTTTTTAAGCCCATATCAACAACAACAAAAAGCAAGCAAATACTTACATTGAGTTAATTCATCATTGGTAGAGTGATTTTTATGTTTTTTATTTGTATAATGAGATTTTAGTAACAGGATTTCATGTAATATATTACTCAGATATTGTTTATATTACTTCCATTTTAAATTTTAGGAAAACATCCAGATGTAGGCTCAGGATATCTGTGTAAATTAGCTATTCTGCAACCTAATAATCACAATGTATCACTATCTATAAACAAAGATTTTAATTCATATTTGGTAAAAATGAGGGTGATTTTAGGGAGAAAAGGATGCTTCAATAAATGTTAAATCCCAGTTTGTTAATGGTGGTCTACCAATGGAGGTAGTAAGACTCATTTCTTGGATAGTTCCTTGTTGTTATGTGATATTAATGTAAAATTTAATTGAATTCTTAAAGAACACCCTAAGTTTGTTTCTGAAGCTTATCTCAGTGATCTATCTTTGGATGAAGATCGGATGCCTCATGACCTGCAATCAGGACTTAAAAAAAAAAAAAAAAAAAAAGGACATAATTTAAAGGACTGTCTCCAACCTGGATGGTAGGACTTTTTTCAGGAGAAACTACACTACACAAGGATGAGAAGACGAAGACATCAGATCAGAGGTAGACAGCTTGCCCAAGATGCTGGACCTGATTCGTATGATCATTTACAATGTTTTCTTGACTTCTTAGCCCTCTGCATATAAATCAAATGCTTTTCTACCATAGGCCTGATCCTATGCTAGTCTTAGAAATTAATCCAATTGTTGGGTTTGTAGACATGTAAAAGCTCATGCTGCTTATACAAAAACTCTGTTAGACTTGTGCCATCCTAATATCCTTAAACCATGGCAACAGTCTGCTTCTAAATTGGAAAATTAAAAACAATAGCTGGAAATCAGAGTCAGGGCTATGGGAAATCCAAGATGGCTTCTTGGCATTTCCCAGCTCCCTGACAAACCTCATTTTTTATTTGATGGGTTAAAGCCTCCCTGGCTACAGGGCCTCCATAATGAAAAATCACGGAATATTAAGTTTTATAAATTGTTAAATTAAGTTTCTAGTTTTGTTAATGTCTAGTGTTTACTAAGACTCACTGCTGAGACAGTTCCATGTTACGTGATACTGCTAAAAGATTTAATTAAGTTATTAAAAAGGACACTCTAGGTTAGTTTCTAAGGCTTATCTCAGTAAGCAATCTTCAGATAAAGGTCGGATGCTCCATAATGTACAACCAGGAGATTAACACCAGACTATAATCATTTAACGAATGAAGTCAGGTGACTTGGGGTATACCAGGCTTTATCTAATGAAAGTTCTTTACTTATAATTCTTATTTTACTAATAACTGCTAGCTATGGCTATATTATTTTCTATGTCACTTGTTTCACTGAGCCTGTGCTATAATGCTGAACTGACAGTTCCATATGAGATCAATAATTGTAATAACGTGACTCTGGGTATGGGAAAAAGCAATAAGAGGAAATATTTTCCTGGACCAGGAGGCTAGTAAGACAGTGGTCCAGAGACTTTTGCTACTTGCAAGGCCTGGTCCAATTTTAGCACACTGAGTGGCCCATCACTTCCCTAGATCTGGGAATGAGCCTTCCCAGCACCGCAGGACACAATGGCCATGAAATGGTGTCACATGGTCAGATATGTGGCTATGACGGGACCCTGCTGACTGGAAGTTGGTACTTGCCAGCTGCCTCTACAAAGATTACATCATGACCATTGCAAGCTGCTGACCTTCAACACCCCCTGAAAGAAGTTCAGGGTGAAAATCAGGAATGAGGCACTCTGTGCTCTGAAAAAAAAACAAAAAAACTGGCAGAACAGGCCTTCAGATAGTTAGATCTTTTCAGAAAAAGGTTTTATGAGTTCCAATTCTTGCATCTTTTCATACCTAGAACAACACTGACATCATTAATGGTGAAATCTGCTTTGGCTATTAAAAAAAAATTTTTTTTACAATTAAAAGTCAAAATAGAGTAGCTATGGTTCAGACATCCTGGGAAATAACTATTTCCCAGATATCCCGAAAAATGATATTATGGGCGTGATTTCAGATTAGACGCTGTGACCTAATGTAGAACTTAATGCTCCTGTAATGCATTTTTGCTTCTGTACTTTGCTTGCTACTCATAAAATCAAAGTTACTCCACTTTAAGATAAGGTTGTTTTTAAGTAAAGATTCCTAAAAATTGTTTTTGAAAAAATAAAAAAATTAAAAAAACATAATATAGAAAATAATTTTATTTTAAATAAATTGACATGCAAAGAGTTCAATAAGAAAATGTCTCTGTCTTCTAATAGTCATTCTTAACATACTCAATTACTGTTGAAATGCTTCAAATATACTACTATAGCATTGAAATAATTATACTTGAGCCTTGAACAATGAAGGTTTGAACTGCACGCTTATACTTGACTTTTTTTTTTTCTGTTAGTAAATACCACAGTACTACATGATTTGCAGTTGGTTGAATCTGTAGATGAAAATATAGAAGAACCTTGGATTAAGGAGGAAGCACGTGTGTGAGAAAGGGCCAACTATAACTTACAGGCAGAATTTGGATGTCATAGATAACCAGCACTCCTCATCCCCACATTGTTCAAGGATCAATGGTAGTTTAGCTTATTTTTTTCTCATTGGCTTACAGTAACAGCATCTTACTGAGTCTGGAGTTTCAGATTTACCAACCTTTTACTATGTGGTCTTTTCTCTTTAGATGTGTACATTTGTGAGTGTCTTTTTAAATAAAGTGTGTGTGTGTGTGTGTGTGTGTGTATTTTATAAAGTCTCTAAGGTATGTGTAAAATATACACACAAACATGTATGTTTGTGTGTGCATGTACTCTGTCTCTCTCTGTCTCTCATAGTTGGGAAGTCTTTATAAAAATGAGCATCTCCATTTTGTAGTAATATTTACCAGTGTCCAGTAATTTACTTCCATTCACAAAATGAGACTGTCAATGATTTTTTATAAAGTCTTATGTTAACTTAATTTTCTTTCTTGAAAAATAATAATAATAATGTCATATGTACAAAATTTCTGAATCAACATTCAGAAAACAAAGATCATGGCATCTGGTCCCATCACTTCATGGGAAATAGATGGAAAAACAGTGGAAACAGTGTCAGACTTTATTTTTGGGGGCTACAAAATCACTGCAGATGCTGATTGCAGCCATGAAATTAAAAGATGCTTACTCCTTGGAAAGAAAGTTATGACCAACCTAGATAGCATATTAAAAAGCAGAGACATTACTTTGCCAACAAAGGTCCATCTAGTCAAGGCTATGGTTTTTCCAGTGGTCATGTATGGATGTGAGAGTTGGACTGTGAAGAAAGCTGAGCACCGAAGAATTGATGCTTTTGAACTGTGGTGTTGGAGAAGACTCTTGAGAGTCCCTTGGACTGCAAGGAGATCCAACCAGTCCATTCTAAAGGAGATCAATCCTGGGTGTTCATTGGAAGGACTGATGCTAAAGCTGAAACTGCAATACTTTGGCCACCTCATGCGAAGAGTTGACTCACTGGAAAAGACTCTGATGCTGGGAGGGATTGGGGGTAGGAGGAGATGGGGACGACAGAGAATGAGATGGCTGGATGGCATCACCGATTCGATGGACATGAGTTTGAGTGAACTCCGGGAGTTGGTGACAGACAGGGAGGCCTGGCGTGCTGTGGTTCATGGGGTCACAAAGAGTAAGACACAACTGAGCGACTAAACTGAACTGAACTGATGTATAAAATTAACCCAGTTGGCCTTTCTTTTGTAAAAACAAAAGTTGCTATTCAAACATTTCTTTTTATCATTTATTGAACATAGCCTAAATTAGTCAAAGAAGTTTAAAATAATAGTCTGGACAAAGATGCTCTATTTTAAAAACAGAAATACAAAGGAAGTACATGGAGTGTCTAATAGTACATCATCCTCTGGAAAATATTGCCCTTTATTAAAAGAACTTCTCTCTCAATGTCTTTTATTCTCCTTTTCTCCTCCTGATGATCCTCATTCCTCTCTGTCAATCACCCCTACAGTCTTTCACTTGCCTGTTTCTTTTTGGTCATCCAATCATTTATCTGTGGTTTTGGAGAAGTGTTGAACTGTGGTGTTGGAGAAGACTCTTGAGAGTCCCTTGGACTGCAAGGAGATCCAACAAGTCCATTCTAGAGGAGATCAGTCCTGGGTATTCATTGGAAGGACTGATGCTGAAGCTGAAACTCCAATACTTTGGCCACCTGATGTGAAGAACTGACTCATTGGAGAAGACCCTGATGCTGGGAAAGATTAAAGGCAGGAGGAAAAGGGGATGAGAGAAGATGAGATGGCTGGATGGCATCACTGACTCAATGGACATGAGTTTGAGTAAACTCCAGGAGTTGGTGATTGACAAGGAGGCCTGACTTGCTGCAGTCCATGGGGTCACAAAGAGTCGGACACAACTGAGCCACTGAACTGAACTGAACTGAATTATTTATCGATGTAGCTTTTCATCTAAATACTTTCATACCTAGTCTGGCTCAGAGCACTTAGTCATTTTCATTCAATCAATTCAACTAATATTTATTAAATGCCTAATATATTCCTAATTATTTGGGAGAAGTTCCTGGAGACTGAAAAAAGCAGATTACTCAGGAAATCCATGACATCATTCTTGCCTTAGTGTAAATATGATGTATATACACACAAAATAATTGGAGAAAACAAGGGTAAGAGACAAGGTGTATTTCTGAAGACAAACAAGATGTATGAACTGGATTAGGAAGAGACAATTTCAGAGAAAAATGAGGATAACACTGGATAAGTAAACCACAGAGGAGTGACTCCCTTAATGTATCTTCAAGTATACCCAGGAAGAAGTCTCATTTTTATCAAATTTTATCAAATTTGTAAGAGAAAAGGGCACCCAAAACCCTGCAACAAAGAAAAAGTTTAGTGGACTATGAAGAAAACATCTAACTTGGGTTACTCCTTTACTGAAAGTAAGACTTTCTAATGAAAACCAAAAAAAAAACCCCAAAACCCTCTAATATTCAAGATAAGCTGGTAACAAAATGTTTGAGCAGTAGATCTCCCAAATGATTCGAATTCATTGTTGACCATTATATAAATTGTTTCTATAAGCTGAGATAATACAAAAAGAGTCAAAAGGACTCACTGTCTAGTGGTAGAGATAGGGCCTCCCTGGTGACTCAGAGAGTAAGGAATCTGCCTGTAATGCAGGAGTCCCAGGTTCAATGTCTGGGTTGGGAAGAATCCCTGGAGAAGGGAATGGCAACCCACTGCAGTATTCTTGCCTGGAGAATTCCATGGACAGAGGAGCCTGGTGGGCTACAGTCCATGGGGTTGCAGAGATGGACACGACTGAGTAACACTTTCCCTTTTCACATCAGACACAGGAATATGATGTATGGACATGAGGGGTAGGGCTTGGAAGGGGAGAAAATATTTTAAAATATATTAATGGGGTTGCAGGGTAATAAAATTGTGTGAAATGGAATTAGTGAATTGGGAGAGAGCCAGTTAATACTATATGTAATGAGCTTGAATCTGATACTATATTTGATCATAGCACTTCCTTAGATCCTGGTGTTCAGGAATCTGTCATGTAGAAAATCAGATATGAGACTGGATATGCAAGTGGCTGCATCCTATAATTAATTGCAAATTACAATATGACAAAATTGGATACATACATTTGAGGTTTGTACATGAGTAAGTCTTAAGTGAAATCATTATGATAGATGCATTCCTGAGGCTTTGTTGTGCTAACCTTCGTCACCTCTTCGCACACGCCCCTTTCTTATTAAACAGCCTAGATCCTGGCTGTAGCAAGTCAATGCCATCTTTGTTGTCTTAAACTTTATTACTACCTTTGACTCTCTAGTGTTCATGACTTTATGAAGGCTTATAGAATGGAATCTAAACTGCTTTATATGCGTAGCTCTCCTTTGTTAATACTAATATTTCTACTTTAATATCCTTTGATGGATTACAAAACACCTTCGGTGACATCATAATATTGTATATCCTTGTTATATTGCACAGTTGCTGTTGCTGTTCAGTCACGAAGTTGTGTCTGCCTCTTTGTGACCCCATGGACTAGAACACAGCAGGCTCCTCTGTCCTCCACTATCTCCCAGAGTTTGTTCAAATTCATGTTCATTGAATCGGTGCTATCTGACAATCTCATCCTCCACCACCCCTTTCTCCTTTTGTCTTCAATCTTTCTCAGCATCAGGGTCTTTTCCAATGAGTCGGCTCTTCACATCAGGTGACCAAAGCATCAAAGTGTCAGCTTCAACATCAGTCCTTCCAATGAATATTCAGGACTGATTTCCTTTAGGATTGACTAATTTGATTTCCTTGGTGTCCAATGGACTCTTAAGAGCCTTCTCCAGCACCGCAGTTTAAAAGCTTCAATTCTTTGATATACGGCCTTCCTTATGGTCCAGTTCTCACATGTGTATGTAACTACAGAAAAGCCATAGCTTTGACTAGATGGACCTTTATTGGCAAATTTATGTCTCAGCTTTTTAATATACTTTATAGGTTTGTCATAGCTTTTCTTCCAAGGAGCAAGCGCCTTTTAATTTCAGTCACCATCTGCAGTGATTTTGGAGCTCAAGAAAATAAAATCTGTCACTACTTCCACTCTTCCCTTCTATTTGCCATGAAGTCATGGGACTGGATGCTATGATCTTCATTTTTGTAATGTTGAGTTTCAAGGCAGCTTTTTCACTCTCCTTTTTCTTCCTCATCAAGAACTATGGCCATTTTTGGAGGTCTGAAAAGTCAAATGTTCTATTCAAAGTTATATACAGTTCATTTGAGCATAGTCAAAACAAGAATTCAGGTATTTAGACTCTGGCCCTTTTAAATGTAGAAGATTCCTCAGACCTCTGAAATGCATAGGTAAAGCCTGTACATAGTACAAATGGACTACACATCCTTTGGGAGATTGTTAGAGTGACAAGTATGTAATAGGCAAAGTAGCACTGAGGTGAAATTTCTCACCCTGAAAATGTAAGCAAAGGCAAATAAACACATACATATACTTATGTGAAGTGAAAGTCACTTAGTTGTGTCTGACTCTTTGCGACCCAAAGGACTCTACAGTTCATGGAATTCTCTAGGTCAGAATACTGGAGTGAGTAGACTTTCCTTCTCCAGGGGATCTTCCCAACCCAGGAATTGAACCCAGGTTTCCCACATTGCAGGTGGATTCTTTACCAGCTGAGTCACAAGGGAAGCCCAAGAATACTGGAGTGGGTAGCCTATCCCTTCTCCAGCGGATCTTCCTGACCCAGGAATCAAACCATGGTCTCCTGCATTGCAGGTGGATTCTTTACCAACTGAGCTATCAGGGAAGCTCATATAACTGTGTATATAATCTTAATGTAAGGTACTATCTGTTGACAGTTTATTATGCCCTAGGTGTTGGGACAATATATAATCTATACATTTTCCAATTTATGTCTCACAGTAACTTTATTGGAAACTGAAGTTTACATAAGTGAAGTCACTTGGGCTTGGGTTGTTTTATTAGCCTTGATATACAATTATTATCTGAAAAAGAAGCAATACTATATTAAGTCTGATTATCTACCCATCTTAAATAAAAATATGTAATGAAAATAAATGAATCTTAAAATATGAGAATATATATGCAAATAGCATATAAATGACCTGCAAAAATGTGAAGAAATACACTAGACAAAATGCTATGACTACAGCATGTAGGTATACCACATACTTATTTACATATTATTTTAAATATATACTTAGATGTGGATATATGTCATGTATGTATAATAATATTATTTGAAAGTGTAAAATGAAGTCGCTCAGTCGTGTCCGACTCTTTGCGACCCAGTGGACTGTAGCTTACCAGGCTCCTCTGTCCATGGGATTCTCCAGGCAAGAATACTGGAGTGGGTTGCCATTTCCTTCTCCAGGGATCTTCCCAACCCAGGGATCGAACCTGGGTCTCCCGCATTGGAGGCAGACGCTTTACCCTCTGAGCCACCAGGGAAGCCAATAATATTATTTAGATGATTCTATTTGCTTATTAGATTATTAATTTACTTTGAGTAAAAGCTATTAAGAAGATGGGGGTCATGGTGATGTAAGGCAAATATTTTAATTTAATGCAGTGTGTTCTTTCCATGATTTTAATCGAGCACATTCTATGTCTGTCATGTGTCTATGTTATGCAGTAAACCAGTGAATCCAGGGTAATTACATAAGAAAGAGATGTGATTCCAACAGAGAAAAAAATCCTAAAAAAAATTAGTTATGCCAAGTCAGTGGAATCAATCTGAGTATTTCTGATGATGGAAAATCATTATCTGAAATTCAGAAAACTCTTTTGAATTCCATTTTAGGTATTAGTTTCAATAGCACATCTCACCAAAACTGTAGTCCCACTGATATAAAACTGTAAAATTGACTGATCTGAGTCATGTCTTTATTCTGCACTCGCCTATTAGATTTTGAAGGTGCTAATGAACTGTGAAATGGCCAAAGGCAGGCAGCCAGAGGGGGAAAAAGAGAGAAGTCACAGACCTGGATCACCACAAAATGAGTAATTAGTCACTGAATAATGGGGAATTCAACTACATTAAACCTCTATCTGCTGCATGTATTTTCTATCAAAACTAGCTAGAAATGTAGCTCAAAATCCATTTTCTGAAGTTCTAAAGACTGTGTCCATTACTTTAACTACAACTGAAAGTATCTTCTCAGAGTCCTCAGGTGGATTGAGGATGGAGAACACAGCCACTTTTTTCCATGAAAGATGGATCATTAGATGATAGAGCAAATATATTTTTGCAGGTTATCCTATTCCAAATGTAGAATACATTCTTTATATAGATATATGTCCATTCTGCACCAAGATTTTAGATGCTTTAGCCCAATCCTCTCATCAGTGTAGGATTTTTATTGTACTAATTTTGATTATTTTCTGTGACCCTATTGATATATATAGAAAGTTTTTATACATTCTTTAAAAATATTATTTTCCTTTCAATATCCTGTGATATGATTTATCACAGGATATTGAAAACAGTTCCTTGTGCTATACATCAGAACCTTGTTGTTTATCTAGTCTAAATATAATAGTTTCCATCCACTGACCCCAAACTCCCAGTTCATCCCTGTTCCTCCCCCTGGACAACCACAGTCTGTTCTCTATGTCTACGAGTCTGTTTCTGCATTGTAGATAGATTCATTTGTGTCATGTTTTAGATTCCACATATGAGTGCTATCATATGGTGTTTGTCTTTCTCTTTCTGGCTGACTTCACTTACTATGATAATTTGTAGTTGCAGCCATATTGCTGCAAATGGTATTGTTTCTTTTTTATAGCTGAGAAATATTCCATTGTATATATGTTCCACGTCTTTTGGGGGCACGGGGGGTATAGTTGCTTCACACTGTTGTGTCAGTTTCTGCTATACAGCAAAGTGAGTCAGCCATACATACACATATATCCCCTCTTTTGTTTGGGATTTGCTTCCCATTTTGGTCACCACAGAGCTGTGCTATACAGTATGTTCTCATTAGTTATCTATTTTATACATAGTAGTACACATATGTCAATTATGTAACAAGTTTTGTAGTAGACGTCTTGGTCCATGATTGATTTCAATAATCATCAAGTTTCTGCTTGGAAGAAAGCGAAACATAATTTGTTGCTGTGTATTAATATATGCAGAGTACATCATGAGGAACGCTGGGCTGGAAGAAGCACAAGCTGGAATCAAGGTTGCCGGGAGAAATATCAATAACCTCAGATATGCAGATGACACCACCCTTATGGCAGAAAGTGAAGAGGAACTCAAAGGCCTCTTGATGAAAGTGAAAGAGGAGAGTGAAAAGGTTGGCTTGAAGCCCAACATTCAGAAAACTAAGATCATGGCATCTGGTCCCATCACTTCATGGGAAATAGATGGGGAAACAGTGGAAACAGGGTCAGACTTTATTTTTTTGGGCTCCAAAATCACTGCAGATGCTGACTGCAGCCATGAAATTAAAAGACGCTTACTCCTTGGAAGGAAAGTTATGACCAACCTAGATATTATATTAAAAAGCAGAGACATTACTTTGCCAACAATGGTCCATCTAGTCAAGGCTATGGTTTTTCCCGTGGTCATGTATGGATGTGAGAGTTAGACTGTGAAGAAAGCTGATCGCCGAAGAATTGATGCTTTTGAACTGTGGTGCTGGAGAAGACTCTTGAGAGTTCCTTGGACTGCAAGGAGATCCAACCAATCCATTCAAAAGGAGATCGATCCTGGGTGTTCATTGGAAGGACTTTATGCTAAAGCTGAAACTCCAATACTTCGGCCACCTCATGCGACGAGTTGACTCCCTGGAAAAGACTCTGATGCTGGGAAGGATTGGGGGTGGGAGGAGAAGGGGACGACAGAGAATGAGATGGCTGGATGGCATCACCGACTCTGTGGACATGAGTTTGAGTGAACTCCGGGAGTTGGTGATGGACAGGGAGCCTGGCCTGCTGTGATTCATGGGGTCGCAAAAATTCGGACACAACTGAGCGACTGAACTGAACTGAACTGATTAATATGTGTGGGTGTGTATGTGTTCACATGTTAATGCACGTGAATAGGTTTTATTTCATGATACCAAGAACCAGTGACACCAAAGAGGAGAACCTGGACGATAGCTTATAACTTTTTATCTGTGTAAGGAATATAAGATGACAATGAGTTCTTCCTATTTTACTGAATCAGGATTCATTTTCACTAAACTAATAATTAAAACTTTTAGATAGAATTTAGATTCTGAAAACATTCTTTATAAACATTTTAGTTATTGTTCCCCACTCTTTTTTTTTTTTTTGGCTTTCAAATAGAATTATTGATTTTCTTCTAGGCTTCAGTGTGAGGAAAAGATCTATTCTGCATATCTCTTTCCTCTTGGAGCTCATAGAAAAGAAAACAAAAGTAAAACAATCTTCCCTTTCTGTTTTATTTTTAGAATTTCAGGTTTTTATTTTATTTCCCAGATACTTGACAATGTAATTGGTAAGCGAATTTACACCATTTCCTTATCAGGACTTTTAGGAGCAAAAGTTATTGTACATGCAACTTTAATTGGATATAATCTTAACATGCTAGTTCACTATCACTGCTGTGTCATTATAGGAATATAAACAGATTACTTGTTATCAACTGCTGTGGACAGTGTCAAAAATCTGTCAAGAATTTTAAGTTTGATTGTTCAGGAACTCACTCGTAAACACTAATGTTTTATTTGCATTGTCAATGCCATGCAATAGAAGGTGTTTATTTCTTAATGAGTTTAAGTTAATCACAATAAAGTTAGGGTAAGAGTTACCTCCAAAACTTCTTCCAGGAAATCTGTAAGTCTTCCTCAATGCTCAAGATTCTAAATATTGGGCAGTTTATTTCAGCATTAGTCACTATTCCTGGAATCCATCTTTTCTTTTAGTTTTACTTTAATAGAGCCTCTGACTTTTGAAATTCTGGTATTTCTATTATCGTTAGTAATATTACTTCTCTTAATACTACAACTCTTTCTGACATGTCATTGCAGTAAAGTAGGAAACTGACAAAGCCATTCTACATTCTCTAAAATGAGTAACTCTGTGCATCATATGATTCACCTCCTTGGCGACATCTAACTTTTTCCTTGGATTTTGGGACCTGAATTTGTGCTTGTTAATTCTCAGTGGGTGCAGAGTCTGTGATTTCGCGTGCACATAGGGTTTGAGGGTGCCCTTTTTAGAGCAGCCACGGTCACAGGGTGAGCAGTTGCTCAGAGAACCACAAAGACAAGAGATTATGCAGAGCAGGATAAGGAGATGGAGTAAGAAATGATTCTATGGTTCCCGTAGGTAGTGATACTACATTTTACTTATATAAGACAATCCTGTATTCACTAACAAGGGCTGTATCCCATGTTTGTGTGTTTTAATTTAAGCTACTTTGCAATGATCTCTTTGTCTTGAAGCTAAATATGCCTTAGGATTACTTATGGAACTTATAGTTTTTTTTAAGAAAATGTGAATCACTTGGACTGTTCTTGCATTAAGTTTGTTTTCTTTGAAAAAATCCAAAAGCTTACTAAAAGCTTGCTTTTACAAGGGAATTGGGGGGAATGATAAAGCTGTGTTTTAATTATGGTTATACCGCTGTATGCGTTTGTCTAAACTCATAGAACTGTTCACTAAAAAGAGTGAATTTTGCTATTCATAAATTAAAAATAAAAATCTAAAATATGTTTTTCAAGATTCTGAATATACTGTTGTATAATTTTTATTTTTTTTAATCTATCTGATAAAAGAAATGTGAAATCTGGGTTGTCAGTCTCCCCCTTTTGGTTTGGAATATGAGTTTCAGGAAGACAGAGAGATTGTCTTATTTAAGATTTTATCCTGATACCTAGCATACTATGGTCATTTAAAAGACCATAATGAATGAATGAATGACTTGTGTACCTAATGGTGCAGGATCATAGCCAGAGTATATTAAATGTCCAGTTTCACTAGTCAAATACCAAACACGTGTCTGAAGAATGTATATGGTTTACAGAATTGCTATACTTAAGATACACAGTAGGTATAAATACATCTTTCTCTCTCTCATTTCTTTCTTTTGTCCCTCCTCCTGAAGGATCACAGAAAGGATCATAATTCTTCACAATTATGTGTTTCCTTATCTCCACATTTTCCTATTTATTCATTCAATACATATTTCTTTGCTTCCATCACTTGTACCATAGGATCTGGGCTGCAGTGGAATGTCTGCTTCATGCTTCAGGAATCTTGATTATGTTGGTGAAAGTTTATCTGTGTACTTCTTCCAGTTATGCTCACTTAATATTCATGTCTACCTTGTTCCCACCTCACCATAAATGAAGAAGTAGAGACATGGATTGTTTAGGACATAAATTAACTTGGCAAGATCACAAAACTATTAAGAGACTTAAGAGTCAGCTCTGGATTCAACTCCATCCTTGTAACTGCAAACACTCCAAATTTGTTACCTCTCATTTTCAGATACCATATTTATGTGCTGCCTCACTGTTCTACTGTGAATGGGCTCACTCAACATGTCTCTAGCTAAGACCTGTTAGTATTGTTGTTGTTAAGATTAGTTCTTCCATAAATTTTCCTCTTATCTTTATCTGAACTTCTACTTTACTTACTCTACAGCTTAAGCAAACACTGTATTATATCTACTGAATTTCTACCATGTATAGAAACAATATATTCCTTATAAAAGCATGGACCTGGCCTTATCAATTCATTGCATATTGAATCATCTTGGTTCACCATGGTTTAGAACTATCTTTCAATACTGGCCTACTTTAAATATTAGAACCATTAGTATATTAGGTTTACATTTTTTAAATACTTTTTTAAAAAAGCAGTTTTAGGTTCATAGCAAAATTGAGTAGAATATATACAGATTCTCATATATCCCTTATTCCCATATACACATAGCTTTCGTTGCTACCAACATCTCTCAACATAGTGCTTTATTTGTTGTAATCAATGAACCTACTTTGACACATCATTCTCACCCAAAGTTCAAAGTTTAAGGTTCATTCTAAATGTTGTACATTTCATGAGATTGGACAAATGTGTGTCATATGTCTGTTGTTATAGTATCAAACAGCCCAATTTCATTGTTATAAAAGCCCTCTGTGCCCCACCTACATATTTCTCTCTCTCCCTTAATTCCTGGCAATCACTGATTTTTTTTTTTTTTTACTGTCTCTTTTTACAGTGTTGCTTTCTTCAGAATATCATATAGTTGGAATTATAGAGTATATAGCTTTCATATTTGCTTTTTTCACATAATAGTATGTATTTAAGTTTCCTTGATGTTTTTCATAGCTTGATAGCTCCACTGTTTTTAGCACTTAATACTTTATCTGGATGTACCATAGTTTATCCATTCTACTGAAGAACACCTAGGTTGCTTCCAAGATTTGGAAGTTATGAATAAAGCTTCTATAAGGTTTATGTGAACCTTTACTCCCGTTAATGGGAGTAAACACTCACTCCCATTGCCCTAAACAAATGGGTATGTATGTGTGCATGTATGTATGTGTGTGTATATACATATATATTCTGCAGACAGAATATAATTTCAGCTTCCATATATACAGTAAATAGGTATGTTTTCAGAACAAGAAATAGGATATGAATATCATCAGAAAGCTTATAGTTGAGCTGTTTGAAGAACAATTGTGCTCAATCATTGGCAACATCTTTGCCTTTGAATTGACACCAGATAAGGAGAATGAGATGGCTGGATGGCATCACCGACTCTGTGGACATGAGTTTGAGTGAACTCTGGGAGTTGGTGATGGACAGGGAGGCCTGGCGTGCTGTGATTCATGGGGTCGCGGAGAGTTGGACACGACTGAGCGACTGAACTGAACTGAACTGAACTGAAGTGAATAAGAAAATTCATGGATCCACTCTTCCACTCACATGCTGTTATGTCAACCAACATTCCCCACTTAGTAACTTCTTGGCATCCACATGAATTACTAAGGTCACTTATTTTGATATATTAAGTGGAAAAAGAAAAATAGAGTCTCTGAGCAAAGAAACTTCAATTAATTTAAAACAATAATGGGCTCTAAAATAACTGCATTTTAACAAGGAAGTTCATTAAACATTTTCTCCAACTCATAACCATTATTTTGCTTAGTCAGATGTTTTCTCAAAGGAGAGTTCATTCATTTTAACTGCTTAAAATGCATGATGAATGAAGCAATTTGCTTTTTTATTTACATTTTACCACTGATAATATTTTATTAAAAACACTAGCACAAAAGACCACATTGTGACTTTAATCAGTGCTAACTTTCTAGGGCAATGCTTTGTCTTACATTTAAAACTTTGGAGTTATGTTTGTGAGTGATACAAAATAAGATGTCCCTAGAAATTACTAGAATACTGTTATAAAATTAATACATGCCCATTGTTTAAGATAAACATAAGTACATGCAGATTAATGATCTCTGTTTTATAATAATTTTTTTCAGAGATAAATGAGAGTTGAAATGTTTAGATTACAGAGAAATTATACTGTATTAAAATGAGTTGTTATAGTAGAGACTCTTTAGAATATATTTCAAGTCTGTTTGAGAGCAGGTAGATTGGAACTGACCGTATGAAATTTCTAAAGCAACATTATCAGCATCACTTGTATTTTTCCATTCCAATAGAGCAGTACCCATAGATTTTCTTTTTTTTCTTCAGTGTATGAAATGTGTTTCAGAATGTGTTTTAAAATCTATTCATTACTGGCAATCATCTCCTAACAATATGCATAAGCAGCTTCTTACTACTCACAATACCCATAAAATTTGGAAGCTAAACATTTTATTATCAGTTACAAATTAATCTTTTTTAAAAAAAGTTTAAGTGAATAAAGAGAAAACCAGGATGTTGTGAATAGGATAAAATTTTATTTGGGGTTAACTTTCTATATTTTTTGTAGGTAGTAGTTTTTTCCTTCAGTTCAGTTCAGTTCGGTCGCTCAGTCGTCTCCGACTCTTTGTGACCCCATGAATCACAGCACGCCAGGCCTCCCTGTCCATCACCAACTCCCAGAGTTCACTCAAACTCACGTCCATCGAGTCGGTGATGCCATCCAGCCATCTCATTCTCTGTCGTCCCTGTCTCCTCCTGCCCCCACATGTTTGGATTTTCCAAATAGATAATCTTATAATCTATAACAAGGAAAATCACACTATTTTGAGTATTATATATCTGTTTTCTTTAACCTCTCTTGCTGCAAGGGCTAAATCCTTTAGTATAATCTCAAAAAGTAACTTTGAACTGAGAAGTTCTATCTTGTTACTGCACTGAATTGTAATGCTTATAATGTATCTTAATTAAAATGACACATGTTGGAGATTTCTGTTGAATAGCTTATAAATCAAGGAAATTTTCTTTTTATTCTTGATTTGCTAAGACTTTTTTTTTTAATAAAGAATAAGTGTTGAGCTTTATCAACTTCTTTTGTGAGATTTATTGAGGCGATCATAATTGTTCTTTAATCTATTTATATGAGTAATTATATTAATAAATTTTCTCATATTAAACTGAGATAATCCCATGAAAATGGTCATAATGCATTATTCTTTTAATAATATTTTTATAAACAACAATATCATTTTAATAACACTATTTTATTTTGATAATCTTGTATTGAGGGTTTTCACATCTTTCTTTGTATAAAATTAGCTTTTCTTGCTTATTATCCTTGCCCAGGTTTAAAATTAGCATTATAATAGTTTCATAAAAAATGCTAAATAACATCCTCTGTCTCCCTTTTCCTTTCACTGCCTCCCTCTCCTCCTCTCTCTTTCTCCCCTCAACCCCATCCTACCACTTCTCTCTGCACTAGAAAATTAATGTAACAAAGAATTATTTGTTCATTGCCATTTTTGTTAGAACTAAACTATTGGGCTTAGAGTCCTTGATAGAAAAATACCTGTCTCGTACATAATATCTTCTACAGTTACTGGTCTACTAGACGTCTGTGTTTCTTGAATCTGGTGATTTAAGTTTTCCTAGAAAATAAAAAATTTTGTCTGTGTGTTCAAGCATAAAAGTTCTATATATGTATATAAAATTATACATACTAATCTCAAACTGAATATATAATTATGTACCCTAATGTTTTTAACATTAATTTTTGCCTCTCGATTCTCTAAACCAATTTTTTCAGACTTTCCAAAGGTTTGTCTTATTTACTAGTCTTTTCAAAATCTTATGGAAAATTCGAACAAAATTTTTGGCCAAACCAATATTATTTTTCTAATATATTTGATTTAATTTTGTTTTTAGCCTCATTAATAGAAAACTTAGTTTTTTTTATAAGGGATTTTGTAGCTTTAAATATTTACAGCTTTGGTCACACATGACAGGTTTCGATTCATAATACTATCATGTCATTTTTGTTTCCCATACTCTGTAATTCATTTTAATTTGTTCTATAATTCACAACTAATTTGGATTGTTTTCCTTAACATGGAAGTATCTGTTCAGATAGAGATCCAATATCTACATATACACAAGTATACATAACACAAGTGTATGTGTAGGTACGTGTGTGTGTGTATGTGCATGCATACATGTATACGCGTATATTTACTTACTTGGGAAAGCTTTCTTTAGTATTTCAGTTCAGTTCAGTTCAGTTCAGTCGCTCAGTTGTGTCCGACTCTCCGTGACCCCATGAATCACAGCACTCCAGGGCTCCCTGTCCATCACCAACTCCCGGAGTACACTCAAACTCACGTCCACAGAGTCGGTGATGCCATCCAGCCATCTCATTCTCTGTCATCCCCTTCTCCTCCCACCCCCAACCTTTCCCAGCATCAGAGTCTTTTCCAGTGAGTCAACTCTTTGCATGAGGTGGCCAAAGTATTGGAGTTTCAGCTTTAGCATCAGTCCCTCCAATGAACACCCAGGATTGATCTCCTTTAGAATGGACTGGTTGGATCTCCTTGCAGTCCAAGGGACTCTCAAGAGTCTTCTCCAACACCACAGTTCAAAAGCATCAATTCTTCGGCGATCAGCTTTCTTCATAGTCCAACTCTCACATCCATACATGACCACGGGAAACCCCATGCTTTTAGCTAACACTGCTATCATGTTACATAATTATCATTTCATTTTTGTGGTGAGAGCATTGGCAATCTAATCTCTTAGCAACTTTGAAGTATAGTACATTATTGTTGACTCTTCTCTGTGCTGTGCATTACATCTTCAGAACATAATTATCTTCTAGCTGCAAGTTTGTATCTTTTGACCAACATCTCTCTGATCCTCCAGTCAGTTAGCCCCTGACAACCAGTGTTCTACTGTTTCTACAAAGTTAACTTTTTGGATTATCCATATTAGTGATATCATATAGTACTTGTCTTCTTGTTCTGGCTTATTTCACTTGGCATAATATTTTCTCAAGTTTTGTCCATTTGCCACAAATAGCAGAATTTCCTTCTTTTTCTCAGCTGAATAGCACTGCACATTGTGTGTGTGTGTGTGTAGTGCAATAAACTTGAGAGTGCAGGTATCTTTTTGCAATCCTGTTTCCATTCCTTTTAACCTTCCCAGGGTCATCACTTGTTAAGCCCTGGGGGTTAAATGACCTACCTATCATTATTGTGATTCTCACCAACTCACACTGGTCACCATACCAGGTCTCACTTACGTCTACCACCTCACTATTAGCCCTCTGTACCTACTATCTTCTGTAATAAATGTCTTCTCCTAGATAGGTTTTGGACTTTGGTTTTTTCATTCAGACTGATTAAGTCCATTTTCTGCCTTTTGCAACTGTCACATCATTTCTGATATTTTGTGAAACAGCTGCCAACAGAGAACTCTGTTCTCAAACCCTTTAATAGGATCATACCATTCTCCAAAGGAATGCCAATAGAAATGAAGCAGGCGTATCTTTCCTATCTTTTTGGTTTGCACCTAACAGCTCGCTGCAGAGGACAGAATGGGTCCAGGGAATGGCAGAGCTGCAGAGTAGAAGAAATCAAGCTACCTGACTTATCTAATAGGGCAGAGTCACTAACCAACCCAGAACATATGCATCGGCACCCCACTGTTACACATACAAGAAGCAAACCATTGTATGAAGCCATTGAAATATTGCTTAGTTTGTATCATAGCTACTAAAATTATGCTACATCATTAGTCACGTAGGTTTAATTTCTATAGAAATATATATCTAGTATTTTCTAAGGACTTTTAATTGATATATACTTAATTTTATGTATTGATCTAATATCTCTCAATTATCTTTTACATACAGATTCACTTTAAATGTTTAAGCAATGTTTTTCATAATGTTGAACCTTTGAGCATATATTGTCATATATTACTCAAAAGTTCTGATTGATTTTCAAATAGCTGGTGGCCACTTTTGAGATATGGAAGAAATATGATTTGTCCAAGAACACTGGTGTGTTTAACACATGATTAAAGTTTTAATGACTATATATTCTAAGTTTATATGATTATGATAGCTTTCTAACATGTTTATAAATAAGTATCTAAGTAAAATAAACAATAAAACCTCCTACATATAAACATACATACAATCTAGATATACAGAGCATTGTTTAAAGAGGCTTACATTTGTTTTGTAAACAGCTCTGTAAACACCTCGCTTTGTATATGAAGGCCAAAACAAATTTCACAGGATACTGTATAGGACCACTTTGTTTTTTATTGAGGTATAACTGACCTATAATATTGTATTCATCTATTGTATTCATTGTAGTGATTCAATATTTGCATATTTTGCAAAATCTATAAGAAGTCTAGTTAACATCCATCACATACAGATACAATTTTTTCTTGTGACAAGAACTTTCAAGACTTTTTTCTCAACCACTTTCAAATATACAACAAAGTATATTTGAAATGTAATTATATTTCAATCATAAATATATACGATTAGCTATAATCACAGTGTGGTACAATACATCTTGGAAGTTTGTACCCTTTGACTCCCTTCACCGCTTTGCCCAACCCATCCCCTAACTCTGGGCAAGAACTAATCTATTCCTTGGATCTATGCTTTTTTTTTTTTTTCATTTTTTAAGCTGGCAAAGGATCCACTGCAATGCAGGAGACCCCAGTTCTATTCCTGGGCTAGGATGATCTGCTGGAGAAGGGATAGGCTACCTACTCCACTATTCTTGGGCTTCCCTTGTGGCTCAGCTGGTAAAGAATCCACCTGCAATGTGGGAGACCTGGGTTTGATTCTTACGTTGGGAAGATCCCCTTAGAGAAGGGAAGGGCTACCCACTCCAGTATTCTGGGGGCTTCCCAGGTGGCTCAGTGGTAAAGAATCCCCCTGCCAATGCAGGGGACACAGGAAATGCCGGTTTAATCCCTAGGTCGAGAAGATCCCCTGGAGAAGGAAATGGCAACCCATTCCAGTATACTTGCCTGAGAATCCCATGGACGGAGGAGCCTGGTGGGCTGCATTCCATGGGGTCCACAAAGAGTTGGACATGACTGAGCAGGCACGGAAATAGAATGATATCTTACAGAATTTGTATTTCTCAGTTTAAGGTATTTCACTTGGCAAAATATTCTCAAGGTCCACCCATGTTGCAAATGGCAGGATTTTATTCATTGTTATGGCTGAATAATATTCTAGTACACATCAGCTTTACATTATATACCACATTTTCTTTATTCATTCAACCATCACTGGATACTTAGGTTGCTTCCATGTCTCAGATACTGTAAGTATGGCTGAAATGAACGTGCAGGTGAAGGTATCAAGTTAGTGTTTTTGTTTTCTCAGATAAACACCCAGCAGTGAAACTGTGGGACTATAGGTTAGTCCTATTTTAAATTTTTTTAGAGAAGCTTTTATACTGTCCTTCATAGTAACTGCTCCAATTTATATTCCCATGAAAAAAGCACAAATATTTCTTTTTCTCCACATCCTCACCACCATTTATTTCTTGTCTTTTTGATAAGATTTCTTCTAATAGGTATGAAGTGATACCTCATTGTGGTGTTAACTTGTATTTCCCTTATGATTAACGATGTGAAGCATCTTTTCATATATACTTGTTAGCCATCTGTCCATCTGATCCTCTGCCCATTTTTATAATTGGATTTTTTAGCTCATTTTTTAGAGTTGTATGAGTTCTTTATCTATTTTGGATATTTACCCCTTATCATATATTTGCAATTTTTTTCCCTAAGGTTGTCTTTTCATTATGTTGATTGTTTTCTTTGCTGTGCAGAAGCTTTTTAGTGTATGTGATCCCACTTGCTAATTATTGTTTTAGTTGCCTTTGCTTTTGAAGTCAGCTCCAAAATTCATCACCATGCTTGATGTCAAGCAGCTTACTATGTTTTTTTCTGACAGTTTCATGGTTTCAGGGCATACACTCAAATCTTTTTAATCCGTTCTGTGTTAATTATTGTGTATCTTGTTGAGAATGGTTCAGTTTCATGGGTTTATAGGTGGCTGCTCCATTTTCCCAACATGATTTATTGAAGAGATGGCCCTTTCTCCATTATATATTCTTGGCTCCTTGTCATAAACCAATTGACCATATTTGGGTGGATTTATTTTGGGGCTTTCTGTCTGGATGATGCAAGAGGGGGTATTAAACTGGGATATCCCTGTTATTATTGGATTGCTATCTATTTGTATCTTTAGGTCTGTTAATATTTCTTTATATATTAGGTGCTCTTATGCTTGGTGAATAAATAGTTACACATGTTGTATCTTCTTGTTTTATTGACTGCTTTATCATTATTATAGTGACCTTCTTGGTTTCTTATTACAGTCTTTAAGTCTCTTTTGCCTAATGTAAGTATGGCTGCCCCAGCTTTCTTCTGGTTCCCATTTTTATGGAATATCTTCTGCCATTCCTTCATTTTTAGTCTGTGTGTGGCCTTATACATGAAGTGAATCTCTTTTAGGCAGCATACAGATTTTGTGTGAATTCAGCCACTCTGTTCTTGATGAGATAATGTAGTCCACTTAAAGTAACTGTGGCATGGACTTAGCTTTGCTTTAGTTGTTTTCTGGCTGTGACGTAGTCCCTTGTTTGTTTCTTCTTCTCCTGCTTTCTGCCTTTTGATGTGATGATCTTCTGGAGGGACACGCTTAGATTTCTTCCTCTTTGTCTTCTGTGCGTGTAACACAGGCACGCTTCATTCTGTTGCACTTTACTGCTATAAGCAATAAAATCTGTGTCAGCTCCACATCTGACAAGCATACCAGTGCCACTTGTCAAGCAGCATTTGCTCATTTCATATTGCCATGCCACATTTTGGTAATTTTTTCAATACTTCAGACTTTTTCATTGTTATATTTTTATGGTGTACTTTGATCTATTACATCACTACTGTAATATTTTTGTTTTATATTTTCAATTAAGGTTTATAAATATTTTTAAACATACTGCTACTGCACACTTAATAGAACATAGGATAGACATGACATTAATACACTCTAGGAAACCAAAAATTTGTGTGACTAACTTTACTGAGGTGACCTGGAATATCTCTGAAATATGCTTGTATAGGTTTTTACTTTGTGATTACCTTGAAATGTATATAAAATAGCAAAATAGATTGTTATAAGTTTATAAAAACTTAAGTTTGAGTGCATTCTAAAGCTTTACATTTTTACACCCCCACCAAGTTTTATGGGGCTTCCTTGGTGGCTCAGACGGTAAAGAATTTGCCTGTCATGCAGGAGACCTTTCAATCCCTGGGTTGGGAAGATCCCCTGGAGACAGGAATGACAACCCACTCCAATATTCTTGCCTGGAGAATTCCACGGGCAGAGGAACCTGGCAGGCTACAGTCCATGGGGTCGCTAAGAGTCAGATATGACTGAGCGACTAACACTTTCACTAAGTTTTATGTTTTTGACATTATATTTTACTTCTTTTTTTGTCTTGTATACATATTAACAAATTATTGTGGTTATAGTTATGATTCAGTTCAGTTCATTTCAGTCACTCAGTCACGTCCAGCCCTTTGCGACCCCATGAATCACAGCACGCCAGGCCTCCCTGTCCATCACCAACTCCTGGAGTTCACTCAAACTCATGTCCATCGAGTTGATGATGCCACCCAGTCATCTCATTCTCTGTCGTCCCCTTCTCCTCCTGCCCACAATCCCTCCCAGCATCAGAGTCTTTTCCAGTGTGCCTTTTAACTTTACCTAGCATTATAAGTGATTTACCCACCAACTTTACATTATGTTATGCTAAATTTTACTATATATTTACCTTTACCAGTGAGATTATACTTTTATATGTCACTTGTTACCAATCAGCAACCTTTCATTTCATCTTAGAGAAGCTCCCTTATTATTTCTTGTAAGGCCAGTCTAATGATGAGGAAATCCTTTAGCTTTTGTTGCCTGAAAACTCTTTATCATTTTTTCAATTCTGGAAAAAAATTGCTGGATAGACATTCCTTGTTGGAATCTCTTTTCCCTAGCATTTTGACTATATCATGTCACACCCTTCTCACCTGCAAAGTTCCTGCTGAAAAGTCTGCTGATAGTCTAGTGGTGGTTGCTTTGGATGTAACAAGCTGATTTTTTCCTGCTGCTTTTAGGATTCCTTGTTTTTAACTTTTGACAGGTGATTCATAATGTAATCTTGGCATGGGTTTGAGTTCTTTTTACTTAGAACTTCAATAGCTTCCTGGAGCTGCATGTCTGTTTCCGTCCACAATTAGAGACTTTTACAACCATTATTTAGGCAAATAAGTTTTCTGCCCCTTTCTCTCACCTTGTTTTGGGTAAATGTATCATTCCATTTGTCACATAAGCTCCTTAAGCTATCATCAATCATTTTTCATTCATTTTTCCTTTCCCTACTCTGCCTGGATGAGTTTCTCTGCCCTGTCTTGAATTCACTGATCTTTTCTTCTGTTTCATCTAGCCTTCTTATGAACTCTTTCTATTGTATTTTCCTCAGTTCAGTTATTCCGTTATTTAGCTCTGTGATTTCTGTTTGGTACTTTCTTCCATTTTCTATCCTGTTGGTAAAATTCTCACTTTATTTCTACATTATTTCCTCACCTCGGTATCTTTATAACTCTCATTTTGAACTCTATCAGGTAAATCACGCATCTCCATCTCATTAAGGCTTTTTTCCTCAAGTTTTATCTTTTTATTCATCTTGGAAAATATTCCTGTTTCTTCACTCTATGTATTGGCTTCTATATCGTAGACAAAGTAGCCACCTCTCCCAGACTTGTATGTGTAGTCTCATGCAGGAGATGAACTTTATTATACAATCCTACCCTAGTTTTTGGTTGTCCTTCAGCACCGTACTTTTTTCTTAGTGGCTCCTTTTACTAAATGGAAGATCTTAATCGGCACCTAAATTCAAGCCGGTTGTAAACTGGACTTACAGGCAGCAGCTTCTGAAATATGCAAATATACCCTTTTGAAGGAATCCAAGGAAGTATTTCTGGCTAATCCTCTTCACTGAGTCCTGGGCTGATAGCTAGTTAAGGATAGTTTGTTTGCTAATATTAGACCTGTGAGCATAAGCCCACTGGCCACCAGAGCCAGATTATCAAGGGATGTCTTCTCTGGGCAGTAAACACAGAAGCTGGAGTACCAGATATGTGTCCAAGCTCCTTTCTCAAAGATAGTGGTAACCTGGAGTGAGGCAGAGGCAGACTGTGAGGTTGGTACCCATTGGCCTCCTTGGTCTCTAGAGATGATTCTGGTTGGCTACCAGATGTATGTTTAATTAGAAGCCTGTCCTCAGATCACAGCTGTTAAGACAAGCTAACAGGCCTCTTTCTTGAAAATACTAGTGTCTCTGTATTGTGTCCTCCATTTGTTACTGACGTGTGGAACTTGGAAATTTAAGCCTAACTGCCCACCAGAGCCATGTGATCAAAGGGTGTCCCCTGGGCAGCAGTCGCAAGACTCAGGGTACCAGACAGGTACAGAAGCTGGGACTTGGAGTGAGGCAGAGGGGGAGCGTCAAAATGGCTTCTATCAGTCTCTGTGTTCTTCAGTGGGTATTTCAATGGGCTCTTCACGTTGGTAAAATTAGATGCCTGTCTATCAGGCTGAAGCTTTTAAGATAGCATCAATGGCTCTCTGAATGCAGAGAGTCATTTCAGTCAGTTGCCTCTGCCATTGCATAGCTGTGGTGAGTCTATGAAAGTGAAAGCAAAAGTCACTCAGTTGTGTCCGACTCTGCTACCCCATGAGCTATACAGTTCATGGACTTCAGGTCAGAATACTGGAGTGAGTAGCCTTTCCCTTCTTCAGGGGATTTTCCAACCCAGGGATCAAACCCAGGTCTCTAACACTGCAGGTGGACTCTTCACCAGCTGAGCCACAAGGGAAGCCCAAGAATACTGGAGTGGGTAGCCTTTCCCTTCTCCAGCGGATCTTCTTGACCCAGGAATCAAACCAGGGTCTCCTGCATTGCAGGTGGATTCTTTACCAACTGAGCTATTATGGTGAGTCTATGCAAGCCCTTTTAGAACTGTTGCTCAGTTCACTATAGCTTTGTGGGTGTTGAACACACAAGCTCCATTAGCTTTCAAAGATGTCTTCTTTTGGAGGAGGTGATCTCTCAGGTGTAAGTCATAAACGTTGGGGTGCCAGATGAAGGACTCAAACCCTTCACTCCAGAAAGAAGCTCAGAAACACATGGAGTTCCCTCTTGATTATAGGTTGCCACACCAATGGTAGAGTTTATGGTGAGACTGTGTATCAGCCACTCCTATCTACTGTTGCTCATTCATAGGGTGATTTCTGTTTAGTTTTATAAGTGAGCAATGTAAACTCAGGAATGTATTATTTTCTCTGTTCATTACTTCATTCACTTAGTTGAGGTGAGTGTTGCTTGTTACCCTGAAATCCCTACAGATTAGCAAGATAGTAATTTATCTTTTCTTCAATAATTCTCATGTGAGGATTCAGAGGAAAGTCTTCCTTCTGACATTAGTTCCCTGTCACCTATTACCTGACTGCTAAACCAGTACATTTTAGATTTTTGTTCCAAGTTTAGGTAATGTTTTCAATATTAATAGTAGAATGCTAACTGTTGTAATAAATCCCAGTGCTTATGGCTTAACATAATGGAAATCAGTTGAAGTTAACCAAAAACTATATAATTTTTCACATCACAACAGTTCCATACTTGTTGTACATTCTACTGGATTCCTCCTACTGATTCTCTTTTCTTTCATCTTTTGGATGAACTATTTCCAGTAACTAGAACCAAGTTTGTTATAGAAAGAGTTGAGAGAGCAGGCACACTCACTTCTTAACTCCATTGGCTTAGAATCAATATACATTGCTACCACTCATTCTTTGTAGGCAGGAACTGAGTACATTGCTCAGATGTTGGAGGTAGAATCCTTACAGGTTTGAGGTGGTATCTCATTGTAATTTTGATCAGCTTTCCACTAAATGAATTGTGATGTTGAGAAGTTTATATACCCATTGACCTTCATATAAACACTTTGTATAAATAACTTTCATCCATTTTCTAATTGATTCTTTTGTTACCATTGAGCTGTATGAGTTCTTTATGTATTGTGGATATTAACCTTTATTGGATATATGGTGTGCAGACATTTCTTTATTCAGCAGGTTGTCTTTTTATTTTGCTTTCTTGACCTTTTTAGTTTGACGAACCTTTTTTAGTTTGATACAGTTTCACTTCTTTTTACTTTATTGATTGTGCTTTAATAACATACATGTAAGTATAGTGTGATAGGGGTCTAGTTTCACTGTTGTTCAGCTGTTCAGTCACTAAGTCATGTCTGACTATTTGCAACCCCATGAACTGCAGCGCACCAAGCCTCCCTGTCCTTCACTATCTCCCTGAGATTGCTCAAACTTATGACCTTTGAGTCAGTGATGCCATCCAACCATCTCATCCTCTGTCGTCCCCTTCTCCTCCCACCTTCAATCTATCCCAGCATCAGGGTCTTTTCCAATGAGTCAGTTCTTCACATCAGGTGGCCAAGTATTGGAGTTTCAGATTCAGCATCAGCCCTTCCAGTGAATATTCAAGGTTGATTTCCTTTAGGATTGACAAGTTGATCTCCTTGCAGTGCAAGGGACCTTCAAGAGTCCTTTCCAGTACCACAGTTCGAATGCATTAAATCTTCAGTGCTCAGCCTTCTTTATGTTTCAACACTCACAGTCATACACGACCACTGGAAAAACCCTAGCTTTGATTATATGGATCTTTGTCGGCAAAGTGATGTGTCTAATTTTTAATACTCTGTCCAGGATTATCATAGCTATTTTTTCAAGGAGCAAGTGTCTTTTAATTTCATGGCTGCAGTCACAGTCTGTAGCAATTTTGGAGCCCAAGGAAATGAAATTTGACACTGTTTCCACTGTTTCCCCATCTATTTGCCATGAAGTAATGGGACTGGATGCCATGATCTTTCTTGTTTGAATCTTGAGTTTTAAGCCAGCTTTTTCACCCTCCTCTTTCACCTTCATTAAGAGGCTCTTTAATTCCTCTTCACTTTCTGCCATAAAATAGTATCTGCCATTTCTGTGGTATCATCTGCATATCTGAGGTTGTTGGTATTTCTCCCTGAAATCTTGATCCCCATTTGTGAATTGTCCACCCCAGCATTTCTCATGATGTACTCTGCATATAAGTTAAATAAGCAGGATGACAATATACAGCCTTGACATATTCCTTTCCAAATTTTGAACTGGTTGTTGTTCCATGTCCAGTTCTAACTGTTGCTTCCTGTCCTGCAAACAGGTTTCTTAGGAGGCAGGTAAGGTGGTCTGACAGTCCCATCTCTTCAAGAATATTTCACAATTTGTTGTGATCACACAATCAAAGGTTTTAGCATAGTAAATTAAGCAGAAATGTATATGTGTATATATATATATATATATATATATATATACACACATATATGTATATATTGGAATTGCCTTGCTTTTCCAGCTGATGTTGGCAATTTGATCTCTGGTTCCTCTGTCTTTTCTAAATACAGCTTGTACATCTGAATGTTCTCAATTCATCGCTTCTCGGCCTTTTGGCTAAGATCAAGTGTGAAAGTTCTCGATTCACATACTGCTGAAGCATAGCTTGAAGAATTTTGAGCATAATCTTTCTAGCATGTGAAATGAGTGCAATTATATAGTAATTTGAACCTTCTTTTTTATTGCCTTCGGGATTGTGGCCCCTGCTCTTTTCCAAATTTGCTGGCATATTGAGTGCAGCACTTTCACAGCATCATCTTTTAGGATTTGAAATAGCTCAGCTGGAATTCCATCACCTCCACTAGCTTTGTTTGTAGCAATCCTTCCTAAGGCCCACTTGATTTCACACTCTAGGATGTCTGGCTCTAGGTGAGTGACCTAGAGCCATCGTGGTTATCTGGGATATTAAGAGCTTTTTGTATAGTTCTTCTGTGTATTCTAGCCACCTCTTCTTAATCTCTTCTGCTTAAGTCCTTATCATTTTTGTCCTTTATTGTGCCTAGTGTCATTGTTTTACATGTAGATATCTACCCTTCCAAACACCATTAACTAAACAGACTATCATTTTACCATTGTATATTCTTGTTTCCATTGTCAAAGACTATATATGCTTGGGTTTATTTCTGAGCTCTCAGTTCTGTCCGATTGACCTATATATCTTTTTTCATGTCACTGGCAGGCTGTTTTGATTATTTTTGCAGTTTGGGAAGTGTAATTCTTCCTGCTTTGTTCTCAGGAATGCTTTGGCATTTGGGACCTTTTTGTGCTTCCATATGAATTTTAGGATGGTTTTATTTTTTATTAATGTAACAAATAGGGCTTCCCCATAACTCAGTGGTAAAATACCTGCCTGCACTGCAGGAACCCCAGGAGACGCATGTTCAATCCCTGGGTTGGGAAGGTACCCTGGAGAAGGATATGGCAACCTACTCCAGTATTCTTGCCTGGAAAATCCCATGAATAGAGGAGCATGGTGGGCTACAGTCCAGAGGGTGGCAAAGAGTCAGACACAGCTGAAAAGGTTTAGCACAATGTAATGAATACCACGGCAACGTGAGAGAAGCCTGGAGTAACAGGCAAATTTGGCCTTGGAGCACGGAATGAAGCAGGGCAAAGGCTAATAGAGTTTTGTCAAGAGAACGCACTGGTCACAGCAAACACCCTCTTCCAACAACACAAGAGAAGACTCTACACATGGACATCACCAGATGGTCAACACCGAAATCAGATTGATTATATTCTTTGCAGCCAAAGATGGAGAAACTCTATACAGTTAGCAAAAACAAGACCAGGAGCTGACTGTGGCTCGGATCATGAACTCCTTATTGCAAAATTCAGACTGAAATTGAAGAAAGTAGGGAAAACCACTAGACCATTCAGATATGACCTAAATCAAATCCCTTATGATTATACAGTGGAAGTGAGAAATAGATTTAAGGGAATAGATCTGATAGATAGAGTGCCTGATGAACTCTGGAAGGAGGTTCGTGACATTGTACAGGAGACAGGGACCAAGACCATCCCCATGGAAAAGAAATGCAAAAAAGCAAAATGGCTGTCTGAGGAGGCCTTACAAATAGCTGTGAAAAGAAGAGAAGCGAAAAACAAAGGAGAAAAGGAAAGATATAAGCATCTGAATGCAGAGTTCCAAAAATAGCAAGGAGAGATAAGAAAGCCTTCCTCAGTGATTAATGCAAAAAAATAGAGGAAAACAACAGAATAGGAAAAACAAGAGATCTCTTCAATAAACTTAGAGATTTCAAGGGAACATTTCATGCAAAGTTGGGCTCGATAAAGGACAGAATTGGTATGGACCTAACAGAAGCAGAAGATATTAAGAAGAGGTGGCAAGAATACACAGAAGAACTGTACAAAAAAGATCTTCACGACCAAGATAGTCATGATAACGTGATCACTGACCTAGAGCCAGACATCTTGGAATGTGAAGTCAAGTGGGCCTTAGAAAGCATCACTACGAACAAAGCTAGTGGAGGTGATGGAATTCCAGTTGAGCTATTTCAAATCTTAAAAGATGATGCTGTGAAAGTGCTGCACTCAATATGCCAGCAGATTTGGAAAACTCAGCAGTGGCCACAGGACTGGAAAAGGGCAGTCTTCATTCCAATCCCAAAGAAAGGCAATGCCAAAGAATGCTCAAACTACCGCACAATTGCACTCATCTCACACGCTAGTAAAGTCATGCTCAAAATTCTCCAAGCCAGGCTTCAGCAATATGTGAACTGTGAACTCCCAGATGCTCGAACAGGTTTTAGAAAAGGCAGAGGCACCAGAGATCAAATGGCCAACATCCACTGGATCATGGAGAAAGCGAGAGAGTTACAGAAAAACATCTATTTCTGCTTTATTGACTATGCCAAAGCCTTTGACTGTGTGGATCACAATAAACTGTGGAAAATTCTGAAAGAGATGGGAATACCAGACCACCTGACCTGCCTCTTGAGAAGCCTGTATGCAGGTCAGGAAGCAACAGTCAGAACTGTACATGGAACAACAGACTGGTTCCAAATAGGAAAAGGAGTATGTCAAGGCTGTATATTGTCACCTTGCTTATTTAACTTCTATGCAGAGTACATCATGAGGAACGCTGGGCTGGAAGAAGCACAAGCTGGAATCAAGATTGCTGGGAGAAATATCAATAACCTCAGATATGCAGATGATACTACCCTTATGGCAGAAAGTGAAGAGGAACTCAAAAGCCTCTTGATGAAAGTGAAAGAGGAGAGTGAAAAGGTTGGCTTGAAGCTCAACATTCAGAAAACAAAGATCATGGCATCTGGTCCCATCACTTCATGGGAAATAGATGGGGAAACAGTGGAAACACTGTCAGACTTTATTTTTTTGGGCTCCAAAATTACTGCAGATGCTGATTGCAGCCATGAAATTAAAAGACGCTTACTCCTTGGAAGGAAAGTTATGACAAACCTAGATAGCATATTAAAAAGCAGAGACAATACTTTGCCAACAAAGGTCTGTCTAGTCAAGGCTATGGTTTTTCCCGTGGTCATGTATGGATGTGAGAATTGGACTGTGAAGAAAGCTGATTGCCGAAGAATTGATGCTTTTGAACTGTGGTGCTGGAGAAGACTCCTGAGAGTCCCTTCTACTGCAAGGAGATCCAACCAGTCCATTCTAAAGGAGATCAGTCCTGGGTGTTCATTGGAAGGACTGATGCTAAAGCTGAAACTGCAATACTTTGGCCACCTCATGTGACTAGTTGACTCACTGGAAAAGACTCTGATGCTGGGAAAGGTTGGGGGCAGGAGGAGAAGGGGACGACGGAAAATGAGATGGCTGGATGGCATCACCGACTCGATGGACATGAGTTTGAATGAACTCCGGGAGTTGGTAATGGACAGGGAGGCCTGGCGTGCTGTGATTCATGGGGTCACGGAGAGTCGGACACGACTGAGCGACTGAACTGAACTGAATGAATACCACTGGAATATTGATATGGATTACATTGACTCTTAAGTAACTTTAATTGTATGGACATTTGGGCAGTGTAAATATTGAAATCTATGCACGTGGACTACCTTTACATTTATTTGTCTTTTTCCATTTCTTTCATTAATGTCTTACAGTTTTTAGAGCAGAGATATATCTCTTGGTTAGGTGTTTATTACTAAGTATTTTTATGTCACTATAAATGGAATAATTTTATTTTTCAGATAATATGCTAGTGTATACAAATGCTTCCCTCATGGCTCAGTTGGTAAAAATCCGCCTGCAATGTAGGTGACCAGTGTTTGATTCCTGGATCGGGAAGACCCTCTGGAGAAGGAAATGGCAACCCAACCCACAGTATCCTTGCCTGGAGAATCTCATGGACAGAGGAGCCTGGCAAGACTACAGTCCATGGGATCACAGGAGTTGGACACAACTTAGCGACTAAACCACCACCACCATACAAATGCTACTATTTTTATATTAAGTTTGCATCCTGAAACTTTACTGAACTCATTTATTAGATCTGTTTTGTAATAGAATCATTAGGTTTTCTATACAAAATCATGCTATCTGCAAACAGAGACAACCTTCTCCCTTTCAAATTCTGATTTATATTTACCTGCTCGGTTGCTGTGGCGAGGACTTCAAAGACCGTGCTGAATAGGAATTCTGAGAGTGTGCGTCTTTGTCTTGTTTCTGATCTTAGAGGAAAAGTCATCAGTCTTTTACAGGAGGAGATTACTTGAGTGGGAGATTACTTGTGGGCTTGCTTATACCTTTAATTATTTGGGGGCTCATTCCTGATATACTCAATTTATTAAAAAGATTTTATCGAGAGTGGATGTTGAATTGCGTCAGATGATATTTTCTGCCCCCATTAAGGTGATCATGATATTTGTCTATCATTCCATTAATGTGAAATCACATAAACTGACCTGTGTATGTTGAACTATCCTTACTTCCTTAGTGGCTCAGACGCTAAAGAATCTGCCTGCAATGTGGGAGAGCAGGGTTCCATCTCTGGATCAGGAAGTTCCCCTGGAGAAGGGAATGGTAACCCCCTCCAGTATTCTTGCTTGGAAAATCCCATGGACAGAGGGACCTGGTGAGTTGCAGTCCATGGGCTCACAAAGAGTCAGACATGACTGAGAAACTAACCCTTTCCTTTTTTCATCCTTACATCCCAGATATAAATCGAACTTGATCATGGTGAATGATACTTTTAATGTGCTGAATTTTGTTTGCTAATATTATACTGAAAATTTTGCACCTGTATTTATGAGGGATATTGGTCTGGAGTTTTCTGATATAATTTTTGTGTTTTGTTTTTGATATCAGGGTGATGCCAGCCTCATAAAATGAATTTGGAAATGTTCCTTCCTCTCCAATATTTTTGGAAAATTTTGAGGATTGGTATTAATTCTTTAGATATTTGGTAAAATTTACCAGTTAAGGAATCAGTTCTGAATTTTTTTTTTTTTTTCAGTTGGGAGGTTTTTGATTACTAACTCTCTTTTCTTATAGATTGGTATATTCAGACTGTTTCTTCCTGAGTCAGTCTAAGAATTTACTGTATTTAAGAGTTTTTAAAATTTCCTGTAAGTTATTCAGTTTGTTGATGTACACTTATTCATCATAGCTTCTTATGCTCCTTAGTATTTGCGGTATCAGTCATAATGTCTTTTTCATTTATATTATTGTTGATTTGGGTCCTCTTTTTTCCTCGGTTACTCTAGCTAAAGAGTTGCAAACATTCATCTTTTCAAGAGCCAACTCTTTGGTTCATCTTTTCTATAGTTTTCCTGTTCTCTTTTTTATGCATTTCTGCTCTGATCTCTATTACTTCCTTCCTTCTTCTCCATTTGGGCTCAGTTTATTTTTTCTGAAGGAATAGTTAGGTTATTTGAGATTTTTTTGTTTCTTAATATAGGTGTTTGTGACTGTGAACTCTTAAAACTACTTTTGCTGCATTTTATACATTTTGCCATGTTTGTTTCAAGATGCTATTTTATTTCCCTTTTAATTTCTTCTCTCATGCCTTGTTTTTTCAGCGGTGTACTCTCAGCCTTCTGTATTTGTGGGTTTTGCATCTGCAGATGGCCAACTGTATTTATGGTACTATGCTATTTTATATAAAGGAACTGAGCATCCTCAGATTTAGGTATCCACAGAGGCTCCTGAAACCAGTGCCGAGGGATGACTATTTGGGAATTTTCCAGGTTTTGTCTTCTTACTGATTTCTTAGTTTCAGACCAGTGTGGTCAGAGAGTATACTTGGTATGATTTAAATCTTGAATTTGCTAAGACATGTAGCCAATATATGGTTTATCCTAGAAAACATTCCATGTGCACCTCAAAGAATATGTGTGTTGTTGACTAGAATATTCTTTATGTGTCTCTATTAGGTCTGTTTGGTCTATATTGTTCAAAGTTGCTCTTCCCTTGTTTAGTTTCTGTCTGGAGAAACTATCCATTGTTTGGACTACAGTGTCAAAGCTATGGTTTTTCCAGTGGTCATGTATGGATGTGAGAGTTGGACCATAAGGAAAGCTGAGCACCAAAGAAGTGATACTTTTGAACTGTGGTGTTGGAGAAGACTCTTGAGAGTCCCTTGGACTGCAAGGAGATCCAACCAGTCTATCCTAAAGGAGATCAGTCCTGAATATTCATGGGAAGGACTGATGTTGAAGCTGAAACTCCAATACTTTGGTGACCTGATGCAAAGAAATGACTCACTGGAAAAGACCCTGATGCTGGGAAAGATTGAAGGTGAGAGGAGAAGGGGACGACAGAGGATGAGATGGTATCACCTACTTAATGAACATGAGTTTGAGTAAATTCCAGGAGACGGTGATAGACAGGGAGGCCTGGCATGCTGCAGTCCATGGGTCGCGAATAGTAGGACACCACTGAATGCCTGAGCTGAACTGATCAAAGTCTTCAGTTATTATTGCATTGCTCTCTTCTCTTCTTAGGTGTTGCTTTATATATTTAGATGCTGCAATGATGGGAGCATAAATATTTATAATTGGTGCCTCTTCTTGATGAACAGACCCTGTATCATCGTGTAGTAAAATTATTTGTCTCTTTTTACTATTTTTAAAGTCTATTTTATCTGATATAAGTGTCTCCATCCCTGTTTTGTTTTTTTGTTTTTTGGTTATTATTTGCTTGAAATATCTCTTCAGTCTATGTGTGACTTTAAAACTAGACAGCATATTGTGCTGTGCTTAGTTGCTCAGTAGTGTCTGACTCTTTGTAACCCCATGGACTGTAGCCTAACAATCTCCTCTGTCCATGGGGATTCTCCAGACAAGAATACTGGAGTGAGTTGCCATGCCCTCCTTCAGAGATCTTCCAGACTCAGGGATCAAACTCAGGTATCCCACACTATAGGTGGATTCTTTACTGTCTGAGCCACCTGGGAAGCCCCAGACAGCATATTATTGGATAGTTTGATCCATTTACATTTAAAGTAATTATTGGTAAGTAAGGACTTGCTGTTTTGCCTTTTGTCATTTTCTGCTGTTGTGTAGATCCATTGTTCCTTGTTTCTTAGCCTTCAGTGTTGTCTTGCACTTTGATGTCTTTTGATATCAGGATGCTTTGATCTTTAGCATGTTCTTTTCTGTAATTACTGCAGGTTCCTCCTTTGTGGTGATCATGAGGCTTACATAAAGTATCTTAAAATTATAACACCCTACTTTAAACTTGTAACAACTTAGAATTATAAAGACTTATGTTTTACTTTTCTTTACCTTCACATTTTAGGTTATTCGTGCTACAATATCTTTTTTAAGTTGTGTAACTAAATAAAAAATAGTAAAAATAACCAGAACTACAGAATTTTGTTTTCTTTATGGTGATTTATACACAACCATTACCATATCATATTACAGAATCCAACTTTGACTATAGAATCCAATTTTAACTATGTAATTATTGTTACCAGTGAGTTTTACGTGGCCTTATGCTTTTGTGATATTAACTAGCATCCTTTTATTTCTACTTAAGAAACACTCCTTAGCATTTCTTATAAGGCAAGTCTAGTGGAAATGAATTGCATCTGCTTTTGTGTATGTAGGGTCATCTTAATCCCTCCTCCTTTCTGAAGGACAGCTTTGTCAGGTATAGTATTCTTGATTAACAGGTATTTTCTTTCAATATTTTAAATATGTCATCTCATTCTCTAATAGCCTGAAAAGTTTATGTTGGGAAATCCTCTGATAGTCTTAGGAGATTCACTTGTACATAACATCTCTTTCTTCTCTTTCTGCTTTTAATATTTTTTGTCTTTCACTTTTGGTACTTTGGTGTAGCCATATTTAGCAGCTCTTGGGCCTCTTGGATTTGGAGGTTTATTTCTCTCCCTGTCGTTAAGAAGTTTTAAGCCATTATTGCTTTAAATATACTTCTGTTCCTTTCTCTTTTCCCTCTGAATTCTCATAATGTGTGAATGAATATTGTCCTTTTTATTGTGCACCATAAGTCTCATAAGCTTTCTTTAGTCTTTTTCATTTTTTTTTCTTTATTTGCCCCTCTGACTGGATAATTTCTAACGTCCTATCTTTTAGACCACTGATTCTTTGCTTTGTTCTCAAATTGAAACTCTCTATTGAATTCTGCCAATCCTTATCATATTATCAGCTCTGGAATTTCTAGGGTTTCTTTTTTACAATTTCTTTGTTGAATTATATTCATGCAATTTTGTTTGTCTATGTGTTCATGTAGTTCACTGAACTTTTTTAAGAGGATTATTCTGAAATTTGCAGCTCATAGATATACATCTCTTTAGAATCAATTATAAGACTTTTTCAGTTTCCTTTGGTTGTATTATATTTACCTGATTTTTCATGACCCTGTTTCCTTCTGTTGTATCTGCATATTTGAATAAGTGGTCTCCCCTTCCAAAATTTTGTAGATTCACTATGCAGAGCAGTTCTTCACTAGTGAACTTAGTTTGGATTTCTGGATGTGTCTGTTGGTTATATCCTTAAGAAGGTTGGACTTGCTATGAGGGTCTGTTTGGGGACAATGCAACTGTTTGAGTGCTAAGGTCAGTTGGAAATGGGGGTCAACTATGTCACTGGTTTTGTTCTCTGCCCAAGTGAGTCTACAGGAAGGGGTTCACAGTTGTCTGGATTTTCTGGTAAGGTTTGCTAGAATGTCAAGACTGGGTGTTATTTGCAGCAGTAAGTAAAGGTATGAATTAGCTTCCCTGACTTGGCCAGACAGCAGTAGAAAGGCCTATGTGGATCACTGGGGACCTGAAAAAAGCAAGAGTACATATAGAATATCCTGGTCAGGTGAAGCCACTGGTTTTGCTCTACAGACAGGAAAAGCCACTGCCGTGTTCTTTGTTCAAGACCACTGTATGAAGAGATATTGGATGAGACACGCAGATTCTCTGGTAAGGGTCCCTGGTCATGAGAGCCAAAGGCTCTTTTCAGCAATAACTGTGGCTACAAATTGGCTTCCCTGCTTGGACACAGTCAGAGAAACAGCTCCAGGCCTCAAGCTGATCCATGCCCCTAGTTCCTGCCCAAAAACATCCTCGGGCTTTGTTCTGGGGGTGATCAGCTCTGCTTGTCTCTTGGCCTGAAAGTTATTCAGTTATACAGCTTTCCAGGTGTTCTCACCAGCCTTTACTGTCAGATGAGACCCGGGTCAGACCCCGTGTGAAACTATGACTCTGGCTGGCTTCTGCCCTCCTCAGGCAACTCCCAAATTTTCTGGTTGGGCAGAGAAGCCAAGACTCACAGAAAGTGGAGCTATTACACAGCTCTTTCATCAGCCTTGGAACCTGTTCTACCCACAGGCCCTAGCAGGACTCCTTGTTTAAAAACCTCAAGTAGGCAGACCTGAGCCTTGCTTAGCTCCCTGGTCAGATTGCCTCTCCAACTTGGTTCTGCAGATGAGAAAAGGGGCTGGTTGACAGGATTCCTTGGGCTTTGCAAATAGGAATTTGGTCTGTAAAGAGCTGAGTGATGGTTGTTGGGAGTCCCTCCTCCTCTTCTCTGTCACAATCAGATTTGTATCGGTTGAGCCTCATAAACTCCCCTGCAATCTTCCTGGGGCAAGTCCAGAGTAAATGTTTTCATGAATGCCAGAGGTCTTGGGTGTAAGCTCTGGGCTCTTTTTTTACCTCTACTGGAAGAACCATAGCCTCAGGAAAGAGACAACGTTGTGGGGCGACTTCTCTTACCTGTCCAATGCAGTCCATCCTGGTTTCTATGGGGCGAAGAGGTGCTTCGTCTTCACTCCCATCTTCTAGGATTCTCTCAGTGGTGTGTTGTCCATGGGTTATAGTTAGCTGTTCTAGTGACGGAAAGCTAAGTCAGGAAGAACTTGTGTTGTACCGTCTTGATGAAGTCACGACTCTCTCCTTGAATAGAGTTCTTAAATAAATTCCCTGGGAATTGTAGTTTAGTGTATTTGTTTTCTATAAAGGCAAGCATATCAAAGTCAAATTTATACACTTATAAGAATTTTTTAAAGTAGACCATTCAAGATCTAAATGGCCATTTCTTCAAAGAAAATATATGGATGGCCCAAAAGCATATAAAAATATGTTCATAAGTAGGAATTAGAGAAATGCAAATAAAAACTACTATGAGGTTTCACCTCACACTAGTCAGAACAATTATCATCAAAAAGTCTACAAACAATGCTGGAGAGGGTGTGGAGAAAAGGGAACCTTGCTACACTGTCGATGGGAACGTAGGTTGGAGAACAGTATAGAGGTTTCTTAAAAGACTACAGATAGACTTACCACAGACCCTGCAGTCCCACTCCTGGGCATATATTTGGAGAAAACCATAACTCTACAAGATACATGCACCCCAATATTCATTGCAGCACTATGTATAGTAGCAAAGACAAGGAAATAACCTAAATGTCCATTGACAGAGAAATGGATAAAGAGGATGTGATACATATATTCAAAAAAGTATGAAATAAAGTCATTTGCAGCAACATGGATGGATCTAGAGATTGTCGTACTGAGTGAAGTGAGTCAGACAGAGAAAGAAAAATATCATATGATATCACTTACATGTAGAATCTAAAAAGATGATACAAACGAACTTATTTACAAAGCAGATATAGACTCACAGATTCAGAGGACGAACTTATGGTTACCAAAGGAGAAAGGTAGAGGGGAGGGATAAATTAGGAGGTTGGGATTAACATACACACACCTGTATTTGTAAAATAGCTAACCAACAAGGACCTACTATATAGTGCAGGGAACGTTACTCAATATTCTATAATGACCTATATGGGAAAATAATCTGGACATGAATGGATATATGGATAACTGAACAACTTTACAACAAACTAACACAACATCATAAATCAACTATACCCCAATATAAAATTAAAATTAACTTAAAAAACGCTTACCTTGGAGATGAGACCAGCTAGAAAATAAAGATACTTATGAATGATATACATGATGCAGTGTGGGGGCACTTGATTTATTTAATAAAAAAGCAAAGTCTTTAAAGAATAAGCTATTTGGAAAGAACCTAATGAGAATAGGTCCTGGATACTTAGAAGTTTTAAACTGAAATAAAAAATATTGCCCCCCCAAATATGTCCACTCAAAAGCAAGATAACAGAAACTAAAAAGTACTGAAACATGCCCAGAAAACATTAAAATTATGTAAATTAAGTCAATATCTGGATATATTTTTGTGATAATTAACTATAGTATCTTGTTAAACACAAAACAAGAAATCAACATGACAAATCCTCAAGAAAAATTAGATTCAAACACTGTTAATTATTTGGATTGAGTTTCCAGAAATAGAATTAACTGCTGGAAAACAGACACACATACCACTGCACAGTCACTTAAACCACACACTCAGGAGTGACTCATGCCAAAGAAGGAGGAAGACAGATTTAAGCAAGAATAACAACAATAAATGAAAATTGCATATGATATTGAGATCTAAAAGGTCTGAACAGTTCTACATGCAGCATCTGTAGCATGAAGGGACACAATTATTTACATATAAACGATCTGCTTACATATAAGGATCACATAAGTAAATGTCTACATTAGGCTGCAAATGTCATGCAAGAAATACAACTGTCTGATTGATATGCAGAATGTTTGCCAGGCTGGTGACAGCCAAAGTAAGTTCAAAGTCACAGGAAATGTTGTCATCAGCCTAGTGTAAAAATGTACAATTACTTGCTATTCTCTTTCTGTTTAAAGGTGACTACTACTATCTTTTCCCTAGGCTACTTGTTCACTGTAGCTTATTATCATTACAAAGTATTAAAATGGATTAGCTTTTCCATATTGTGTTCATATTGGGAAGGGCATGTTTTAGACAGCTCACTGACAAGGTTTTTGAAAAAGGCATTTATTCTTCCACTAAAAATTACCAGGCAGCTTGTTTTTGAGAATAAAAATCTCTAAATTGCATGCTTGCAAATTTCTCTTTCCCGATAATTTCATTTAATATAAAGAAACCAGAGAGAAGAAGTGAGCAGTATCTAATTAATATCTTCTAATGCCCAACTAATGTCAAGCATGACTCCAATTTATAACCGAACTGTATTTTTACTTTGAAAAATTCAATTACAGTTACTGACAGACTTTGAAATGCCACATTATTTATATTGGCAAACTTTGCAGGCTCCCAGTATATTTATTAACATTCTTTCCACAGAATAAAGCGTATATACAATACAGATCACTGCATTCTTCATTTTTTAATCTTTCAAAGTGATATGTATGTCTAGCAGAGCAGCAAGGGGCTGCTTCAGCCTAAGAGACTCAAAAGACCAACTAGAGGCAGACATTCATGTGTCCTTCTTTTTAATTCTCCGGGCAAAACAAGGTAACCTTGACATTTCACTACCCTCTCTGGCTCCTGCTTCCTTTTCTGCATTCTCTTTCTTGGGTGCGCCCCCCAGCCCCTCCCAGCCCCTGCCAGTGTACAGTCCAACCACAAGGCCCTCCTCTATGCACACATCAACAATTTTGAGCTGTGAAGAGGTTCGATTGCCACATGGGTGACTCATTTACTGGGATAGCTTGAGGACATGACAATGACAGAGAGACATCTGTTGGGTAGATGGGAGGCAAAAAGAAAAGGGTTATTCACAGCTGGTGCATTAGTCCTGCTAGCCACCAGGCCACTGCCGTGTCCCCATCCTCCAGTTTCCCTTCCATTCTTTCTGCCTGCTCCCTGCTGTCAGCTGCCAAAAGATATCTGTTCTCACCCTTTGCTGAATGAAAAGGTGCTAATGCATGACTTCAGGATATGTCAGAACACACAGTACTTACAAGTGTTTGGAGATGCAGCCAACCTGACCATGGGGAAAAGAAATGAGTGAAGAGTGATTTTCCTGAAAACGAGAGGGGAAGTAGTCAAAGGTCATTCCTTTTCTTTGACTGCACACTGTGATGTTTGGGAGGGGACCTTCCTTAGCTTCAAGCCATCTCTCTCTCCATTTTTTTCTCTCCCTGTGCAACATATTTAATATCTTTGGCAATTTTAAATATTCTCAGAAAACACACATTCTGCAAGTGGTTTTGGTTTACATTCCTGCAATCTGACTTGGCAAATACACCAGTTAACATAAACGATTTAAAATCAATTACAGATTTTCTATTTCCTCCAAGACCCACCTCCCAGAATATTGGAAATAAAAGCAAAAATAAACAAATGGGACCTAATTAAAATCAAAAGCTTCTGCACAGAAAAGGAAACTGTAAGCAAGGTGAAAAGACAGCCTTCAGAATGGGAGAAAATAATAGCAAATGAAGCAACTGATAAAGGATTAATCTCCAAAATATACAAGCAGCTCCTGCAGCTCAATTACAGAAAAATAAATGACCCAATCAAAAAACGGGTCAAAGAACTAAACAGACATTTCTCCAAAGAAGACATAAAGATGGCTAACAAACACATGAAAAAATGCTCAACATCCCTCATAATCAGATAAATGCAAATCAAAACCACAACGAGATACCATTTCACACCAGTCAGAATGGCTGCTATCCAAAAGTCTACATCAATAAATGCTGGAAAGGGTGTGGAGAAAAAAGAACCCTCTTACACTGTTGGTGGGAATGCAAACTAGTACAGCCACTATGGAGAACAGTGTGGAGATTCCTCAAAAAACTGGAAATAGAACTGCCATATGATCCAGCAATCGCACTCCTGGGCATACACACCGAGGAAACCAGAATTGAAAGAGACACATGTACTACAATGTTCATTACAGCACTATTTATAATAGTCAGGACATGGAAGCAACCTAGATGTCCATCAGCAGACGAATGGATAAGAAAGCTTTGATACATATACACAATGGAGTATTACTCAGCCATTAAAAAGAATGCATTTGAATCAGTTCTAATGAGGTGGATGAAACTAGAGCCTATTATACAGAGTGAAGTAAGCCAGAAAGAAAAACACCAATACAGTATACTAACGCATATATATGGAATTTAGAAAGATGGAAATGATAACCCTGTATCAGTTCAGTTTAGCGAGACAGCAAAAGAGACACAGATGTATAGAACAGTCTTTGGGACTCTGTGGGAGAGAGTTAGGGTGGGATGGTTTTGGAGAATGGCATTGAAACATGTATATTATCATATGTGAAACGAATCGCCAGTTCAGGGTCAATGCATGTTACAGGATGCTCGGGGCTGGTATGCGGGGATGACCCAGAGGGAGGATAAGGGGAGGAGGGAGGTGGGAGGGGGGTTTGGGAGGGGGAACTCATGTACACCCTGGGCGGATTCATGTCAATGTATGGCAAAACCAACCAATATAATATTGTAAAATAATTAGCCTCCAATAAAAATAAATAATAATAAAATAAAAAATAAAATCACCAAAAGAAAAAAAAAAGAGGTAAAAAGGATTAAAATTAAGCTAGCTTAATCTAATTTTTACCTACCTGTGGAAATACATAGATCCAAATATATATACTTTTAGATGTTGTTGCTGCTGCTGCTGCTAAGTCACTTCAGTCGTGTCCGACTCTGTGTGACCCCATAGACGGAAGCCCACCAGGCTCCCTTGTCCCTGGGATTCTCCAGGCAAGAACACTGCAGTGGGTTGCCATTTCCTTCTCCAATGTGTGAAAGTGAAAAGTGAAAGTGAAGTCGCTCAGTCGTGTCCGACCCATAGCGACCCCACGGACTGCAGCCTACCAGGCTCCTCCATCCACGGGATTTTCTAGGCAAGAGTACTTGAGCGGCTTGCCATTGCCTTCTCCGCTTTTAGAGGTTACTTGAAGAAAAACATAAATGCTAGATAGAAGTTGTCCAGGAGTGAACTCCTTGTTCTCAAGGGGATGAATGAAACTTCACATTCATAATGTCTTATGATTATGAACTGTTTTGATAGATTGATACCACAGTTTCTTGCTTCCTTTTGATACTTTTCTTAATTATAGAAAGAAAAATAAATCATACTTTCCATCTAGAAAAAATAAAATAAATTACAGGACTATTCTAGGAATATTAGTTAATAGTTTTCTTCTTTTTATATGCAAAGGAGGAAGAGAGAAAATTAGAAGGGGACTTCCCTGGTGGCTCAGATGGTAAAGCATCTGTCTATAATGCAGGAGACCTGGGTTCGATCCCTGGGTCAGGAATATCCCCTGGAGAAGGAAATGGCAACCCACTCCAGTACTATTGCCTGGAAAATCCCATGGATGGAGGAGCCTGGTAGGGATTGCAAAGAGTCTGACATGACTGAGTGACTTCACTCAAACTGACATTCCACTTTGCCTATCATAGCTATAATCAGATGCCTCACTGCAGAGCTTCCCTGGTGGCTCGGACAGTAAAGAATCTGTCTGTAATGCAGGAGACCTGGATTTGATCCCTGATTCGGGACAATCCCCTGGAGAAGGAAATGGCAACCCATGCTAGTATTCTTGCCTGGAGAATTCCTTGGGCAGAAGAGTCTGGCAGGCTATATAGTCCATGGGGTCGTAAAGAGTCGGACACGACTAAGCAGCTAACACACACACAATATATATTACTCAAATGCTTATCCCTTCCAAAATATTTATACTCATTCTCCTAGTATATGGAATCCATTCACTCACCTCTATGTAAAAGGTATTTGACTAGGAACTGGCAAAATCTGGACAACTCATAAATATCCAGAATCTACATCTGTATCCTCAGGCTGATTTTTTTTTTTTTCAAGTCTGATAGTACAGATGAGATTGGAAGCTTATCAAAAAAAAAAAAAAAAACAACTAAGTTACAAGGAGGAATCAACGTTATAAACAATGACAACTAATCACAGATCTAGAATGCAAAACACAATTTAAAAAAGCATATGTAGCGGAAGTGAGAAGGTTTTATTGGGAAACAATGTCTGCCAAATATAGCACCACAGAGAGGGTTATCCATAAAAGTTTATGCTCTCAAACTACTGATTTGTTTGTAACCAATTCTCATGATATTTTTGTAGCTTACATGATAGGGGAAAAAAAAAGGCTGGAGAATTTCGGTGAGAAGTCAAATAAGTCAGATGAACTGAGGTCATAATATCCCTTTTTAATTAGAGTAGCTTATCATCTGCATATGTAGAATTTTCCAGAGGGGAGAAAAATGAAATTTGTTGCTTCAGAAATCATAATCCTTACTTCCTGAAATCAAAGGAATTGTCTTATAAAAGTGTAATCCATGAGTTATAACCTTAAATAGAATTTTCATGTACGGAATATTAGATTTTAATCCTATTTTGAAAGTATCAATAACAAGACCATCAAAATTATTCCATTTATTTCACTTTAATTTACTTTCTAATAGGTTGTCTCTAAGTTATTATCTTTTATGTCTTTAGCAGAAAAATCTAAATTGATCATAAGTATGATAAGTAAATTATGAAAATATATACTTAAACTATAAAAGAAATGTTTCATCTAGGAAGGGTTATTAAAATACAGTAAAATAGCTATTTTAATAATTTGAGTGTAAAGGAAATCACCAGCTAAATTGTTGTTCTTGCAAGAAATGTTTCAATATTGGATTTTCTAAGAATCTTACAATCTAAATAACTGAATTCAATTTTATCAAGTACTTTTATTAGTAAAATAATTTTAAATTACACTAGAAAACAAATTCTTTGTAGAAAATTAAGGATTCTTTATATCTGCAATAAATTCTAAAATGCAATTTACAGAAAAAACTTGCATCCTTGTTCTGTTACAGTAAATTATTGAGTTCAAACCAAACCATTTCATTTGGATCAAAAAATGCAAGGTGAAGTTTCCTTTAGAGAAAGAACCGCTTAAATCCTTCACTGCATTTTAAAACTTAAGAAGTCATTCAAAGTAATAATTGTACTTTGCACATGTAAAATTATAGCTTTATCTAAAAACACACAAATTATTTATTACTATATGTTATATGAAAATTCAACAGTATTAAATCTTTTGCTTACTAAAATGAATATTTGAGAGTTTTTATACATAGAAAATGAGTTTTAATGAAATTTCCCTTGTTTTAGCTTTAGTTAACCCACTCCAGTGTTCTTGCCTGGAGAATCCCAGGGACAGGGGAGCCTGGTGGGCTTCCATCTATGGGGTCACACAGAGTCGGACACGACTGAAGTGACTTAGCAGCAGTAGCAGCAGCAACTACTCTAAATTTTGGGCTATTTTGCTTAATAACTTCATTTTCGTTAGTGATGATTATTTTTCACCTTTTTCCCAGTTTAGCTTTGTACATAAATATATCAAAATTTTCAGTGTAGAGAAATATTAATTTGCAAATACTTCAAAGTCAAAATGACTTTGTTAAAAAAAAAACTACATAAGCTTTGTATTTATAATTTATCCTTCCTTACAAACGTTGTTTAATTTCATATCTTATATGTAGCTTAAGTCTAACAAGTAGAATATGAATTGCTTTCAGAAAAATCATATCTAGTTTAAAATTATACCAGACCATGACTCAACCTGTATCAAAGAGTTTGGTAAGTAATAATAAAATATCTTTTCAGTGATTGACCTTTACCTCAACTCTGTGGTAAGAGAGATAAACCAGAAAAAGAAATTAGGCACTTAATGGAGATAAGTTCATCCTGTTTCAAAATCAAGAAAGGACAAGGTATCTATATTAATAAATATTTTTAGTTTCTGAACTTTCCATTTTTTGTGTGCTTTACACACTCATTCTTTGGTTTCATCATTACTACCAATTCTTAAGAATAAACTAGAAGAAAATATTTAAAATGTAATATCCATACCTTAGAGGGCATTGAAATACTCATATGAAAATATAAAAGGACATCCATTAAACTTATATGAGAGAAAGAGACTACTTGTAATAATAGCTAACCTTTGCTGAAAATATTTTATGTCAGGCACTGGGTTCAGCTCCATGGAGGTTTCACAACAACTCAGTGAAGAAAGTAAGGCTCAGTGGAAAGTTAAAACATTAAAAAAATGAATCACATAATATCCTTATTACATCATTCCCTTGTGTTTGAAGAAAAGTACCTCCAAGCAACTTGATTATATATATATATTTACATATATTTATTTACAATGCTAATTTACTGACCACAAAATATACATTCAAATATTGGCAATATGATCTTCTATAATTGAAATAATTTCAAGTAACTTTCCTTTTTGTCCTTGCTATATGAATGGTGAAACTCCACATTGAAGGATTTCAATTCTGTATTTGCAACATGGCTATCTATATATGAATACTAAGAGTCCATGGGGTCGCAAAAGTCAGACAGGACTTATGACTGGACAGCAACAGCCAAAGAGAATAACAATTCAGCGTGCATCCCTTCTCACTGAATTTTATAGTTGGCAGGTTAGAAAGGCTGTTTGTGATCCCATAACTTAACTGTTTCCATATGTTCAGATTCTAGCTACATTAAGTTACTTTCTTCTATATAACACCTTCTTTGTGCCTTGAATAGAGTGGATTTTGAAAAAAGAACCCTATGAAGAGAGTCTGTTCTCCAAAAGCTAAAATTTAGGAAGCCGTCCCCCTTACCAGAATTATTCAATCGTTCCTTTACAGTATTTACTACAGTATCAGTTTCGGCTTGGTTTGGTTGGTTGGTTTAAAAATGCAACTAAAACATCAGAGGTAGGTTTAATGTGTGACAGACTTACTCTCATCTCAAGAAAGCCAAAAGGTTTTTCACGCCTCTTAGGGCACATGAAATGTCTGAAGACATTTTACTGAGATTGATTTAGTGTTTGTTTGGAGCAATAGTCCAGGAAATGAAATGGCATTGCTCTTACTATTATTTACTCCTAATATTAGCTTCATGGCTGAATCTGTGTCTAATAATTTCCTAGAATAAAACATGGGTTACAGTAGTTTTTAAATGGCATATAATGTGCCTTTTGCACACCAAATCTCTGGCTTAGTATATTGTAGCATAGAGAATGAATAATTTTGAGCTTATTTCCAAGTCCTTCCTTGACTCATCATAGGAAACAAAAATAAGCAATGCTCTTTAGAAGAAGGAAAAAGCATATTGACTTTCCTATCAGTTTCCAAGGACTTTAAAGCTAGATGCAAAATTATGTTTCAAATGGCACAAAACATAAATAGAAACGTTTTAATGGTCAAGTCATAATTTGCTTTAGTTTTAACATGGCTACGATTCAAGCTTTATTTTTATTGTTACTAAGAATTTCACAAACCATGTGATTTATATTATTTTTGAATGTGCAATTATATTCTGAAGGACAGAATCTTTGAAAATGTTCCAAAAATTTTATTCCCAATCAATAATCACATAGTTAATAAACTTACTCGACTAGTAAACTTGTGTTGATTTTTTCATGGCAGTATCTTAACTATAAAACAGAACTCAAAAACTCTTACAAAGAAAATCGTAAACTGGTAGACACAAAGGTCCAATTCAGAGTAGTAGTCTTTAAATACACAAGTCTAATTCCCTATCTATAAACTGTATCCTCCCAGAAATTGTTTTCATTCAACTTCATGAAAAATTCTTAGCATATCCTACAAATGTATGCTACGCTAATTCTTCATTTCTTACATGAAAGGCACAAAGGAGATCATGAGCAATTTTGTGACTTAGTGTGGCACAAGATGATGGCATCTGGTCCCATCACTTCATGGCACATAGATGGGAAAACAGTGGCAGACTTTACATTGGGGGGCTCCAAAATCACTGCAGATGGTGACTGCAGCCATGAAATTGAGAGACACTTACTTCTTGGAAGGAAAGTTATGACCAACCTAGACAGCATATTAAAAAGCAGAGACATTGTTTTGGCAACAAAGGTCCATCTAGTCATAGCTGAGTGCCAAAAAATTGATGCTTTTGAACTGTGGTGTTGGAGAAGACTCTTGAGAGTCCCTTGGACTGCAAGGAGATCTAACCAGTCCATCCTAAAAGAGATCAGTCCTGGGTGTTTGTTGGAAGGACTGATGCTGAAGCTGAAACTCCAGTACTTTGGCCACCTCATGCGAAGAACTGACTCATTGGAAGAGACCGTGATGCTGGCATAGACTGAGGGCAAAAGGAGAAGGGGATGACAGAGGATGAGATGGTGGGTTGGCATCACCGACTCGATGCACATGAGTTTGGGTAAACTCGGGAGTTGGTGATGGACAGGGAGGCCTGGCGAGCTGTGATTCATGGGGTCGCAGAGAGTCGGACACGACTGAGCAACTGAACTGAACTGAACTGATAGCACAATTAAAGGATGATTAGGTCAGCTGCCAAAAAAATGATGCTCACACTATGCTGCATAGATCTCATACTGTGATTCATTAAGAAGAGAATAGCTCAATTATGCAGGTTATTCAAAAAGTTGCCTATATGTAACACTAAAATGAAGGAAACCAGTTTTCTCACTGAAATTTTTATAATGTCCTTCTTGGGTAGCAAAGGGCTTTCATTCCACCTGACTGTAATAATTGGATATGATTTAGACTTTAATTTTAACTGTATCAACATCTTAATATTTTGACAACATTCACAAGACCAAAGCTAATCTCTGAAAAGAAAGATAGGAACACAAGTGACCTAACTGGAAACGAAGTTTTTTAAATTAGTTTCAGTAAGCTTTATAGAAGAAATGACCACAGAACAACCAAGAAAAGAAACACACAATATGAAATTCAGAGTTCTGTGAATCAGCAACCATATAACAATAACTTTGCGGTAGAATGTTGTATGGGCTTCCCTTGTGGCTCAGTGGTAAAGAATCTGCCTGCCAATGTAGGACACAGGGGTTCAGTTTTTGTGTCAGGAAGACCCCCTGGAGAAAGAAATGGCACCCACTCTAGTATTCTTGCCTAGAAAACCCATGGACAGAGGAGTGTGGTGGGTTATGGTCCATGGAGTCACAAGAGAGTCATACATGACTAAGCAAGTAAACACAAAGAGAATGTTGTATGTTAAACACTCATTTGTGCTCATGCTCCGTCACTTAGCACTACGATCAGTCCATCTATTAGAAAAGATTGTAGAAAAACATTCATTCATCCATACGAGCTCTTTCTTATATTTCCAACTTCTTGATACAAACAGGCATGTAATATTTCCTAGTCTTTGAAGTGAAAAGAGTATTAAGAAATAAAGCTTAAAAGAACACTACAAGAGATATGAGCAGAAGTTCCTAAGTCCCAGGCAAGTAAGAAAGCCAGTGGTATTTTCAGACATGCCTTTTTTCAGATTTGTTCATCTTGCTATCCACAATGCCAGTAGCTCTTCTAAGGAAAACCGCCCTACCCACAGCCCTTGGTGGAGAGCCAGGCTAAGACAGCCCTGTGTCTTCACTCTTTCTCCAAGTCGCAGTTGCTCAGGCCAAAGGCGGGATGAGTTGATCCAGCCAGCTAATTGGGCAGTTTGTGGAAGAGAGCTGAAAAAGTGGCTTCTCACAAATGTGCAAAGTACATGTCTGTGAAGAAGCTATAACTAGAGCAAAATAAAGCTATGAACTAGAGAAAACATTAAGACTGAAAGGGAGTGGGGAAGAAAAGGCACGTTAACAGTGAGATCACAGCTAGACAACACCATGTGGGATGAAGCATCAGTGTGATGATATCCGTATACTTCTGTGATGAGGTCCATCAAGGGGACCTGACCCCAGACCCAGGTATGGTGATTTTCTGGTTCTTCTGTATTGCGTGTCTTTCCCACGGGAACTCTGTCCGTTTTTGAATAATGTCTGCATCTGCCTCTCAAACAAACCAGTAAGTCTTGTTTCCATACATCCAAAAGAATCTCATTAAAATGCCTATGCAAATAGCAATGCTACCAAGAACACTAGCTTTGAAGACTCTTCTCGTTCTTCCTTTCCTCTCTCTCACACCAGGGATTCACTTTACTTTCTATCAAACTTTCTGAAGATCCTACAACCTCCTCCTCTCAAACATCCACTGTGTTCAGTGACAAGATAGGAGATATTATTCCCCTTGGAATCATTAACAGAGACTGTTTTGCTGCTAAGCAAGTTGACACATTTCCACTTTCCTTCCTGTATACTTTTCCGTCTTGATCTTTTTTATCTGAACTATCTGTTCTTGCTCCCAGTCAACCTGATTTCCTTTTTTAAGCAAACCTTCAAGTTAACTGAGAATAAGACTAATTAATGATCCTGCTTGATTTTCAATCTTTAGTGTCTTCTAAGGAAATATAACTGGCATTGATATATGAAGAGGCAAATATATTAACCACCTTTATATGCTGTTGAATCCTTTTATATTAATTACTACTCTGCCTTATGTTTTATTCATTTATGAAAATTGTTTGCATTAGCACATGTTTTCCCAATAAAATTATAAATAATGAAAAACAGAAATGCCTTATTATACCAAATAAAACCGATTGCTCCATTATCTTGTTTTTCTCCAAAACTTGGTAGTTAACAGTGATACTTAAAATACTCCAGCTCTTTTCAAAATCATACAAATATGCACTAAAAACATTCAAAATGTTGTTGCAACATTATAAGAATTGCAAATTTGATTTGTTATTCTGAAAGCTAACTAATAGACTTCTAAGAAACATTTTTAGAATTTGTGGTTCTGGGATGAGGAAATATTGTGCAGAGAATATCATTTGGAAAGCAGATGTGTGGGGCAGGAAAGTGCCCCCATAAACTGTAAAGTGCTATAGAAATGTAAGAGATCAAGCTATATCTCTTTTTCTGGAGACATGACTGCAAAAGCACAATAATGAAGAGCCTGTGGGAGCCTAAATATTCAAGAATTCAGAAAAAAAAAAGATAATTTCCTGAGTATTCTTTTTGGAGGAAGAGAATGACTAGCATTCTCAAAATCCTATAATTTTCATGCCTTGTTACAGTTAAACTGGTAACATACAATCTGGGCTTCTTCATAAGTTCTGATTGACAGCTTAATGGAACAGTCTGGTTCTCTGCCTTCCTGGATGATAAGTGTAAATAGTGTGGTTATCAGAAGGTAATACCCTACCATTAGCGGGTCTCCCCATAGTCTTTCACATCAATGAAAGTAATCTCGATTTATTTACTTGCATGAATGCTTGCCAGGAAACTCAGTCAAAGTGCTGGGAAATGCATGTGTCTAGAATGGAGACTTCATTGAAGGAACACCTGGTCACTGCAATGTTCCATATTAAGTATCACAGGCGTGTAATAGGGGCTTCCCCACGTTGGAAATGTCTTCCCTTGGTAGTTTCTGGTCTGCCCTATTTTACTCCTAACATCTGTTTTTATCAATTGACCTCACTCCAGATTTCTCAGGGTTAGTTTTCCATTGGCTTGGAAAATAACGTGACTTCCTATTGCTGACAAAAGGAGGTGAAAGAAAGCGAAAGTCACTCAGTCATGTCCGACTCTTTGCAACCCCATGGACTATAGAGTCAATGGAATTCTCCAGGCCAGAAAACTGGAGTGGGTAGCCTTTCCCTTCTCCAGGGAGTCTTCTCTACCCTGGGATGGAACCCAGGTCTCCTGCATTGCAGGTGAATTCTTTACCAGCTGAGCCACAAGGGAAGCCCCAAAGGAGGTGAGGCCAGGCCAAAAGAAAACAGAAACAGACTGACTTCCCTGGGACCAGACCCAGATTCTTAATGGAATCCTAGTGGCTTCTCTGTAATTTCAACATATAGTTCCTTTGGCTATTTTTCGTAAATATTATTTATTTCATATATTTCATAAATGTTATTTGTGAAAATAAGTAACATTTTCATAAATGTTATTAAGTGTTACTAAAATGTTAAGGAATATTTAAACAGAAGGCAAAAGCATCATCTTATGTGAATGGAGATGCACCTTGATCCATGTTCATAATCTGGATTCAAATGGGCACAAGGGAACAGGAGAGGAAACTTGACTGAGGGAAGGAGTAAAATCACCACGGATGAGGAGAGTGGGTCTGGCTGAGCTAAGGAATCAGAAGTGCTTTAAAGCACTGTGAGAGTTGCATTAAGTTAGTCTCACACCTCATCACCCTCTCCCTGATAAGGAGAGAATAAATTAGAATTTTAAAATTTATATTACGAAAGCTGGATATGTGAAGCAGAAGGCAGTGCATCAAAAGAGAAAGACTAGCAATCAGAGAGGAAGCTCAGAGAGCTGTTCTTTACATTTTGTGTCTGGCTTAGTCCTAATAGTTAAAATTCAAGAGCTAAAAATTCAGCCGTAGACTACATAGCTGTCCAAGCAAATGTGGAGATTTCAGAAATTATCCAGCAAACCATCAGAGCCAATTACAAATCAAATCTTTCTCTTGTACCTACTTCATCTCCTATATAATGTTAGGGTGGGAGGAATTCTAACCACTTTGCTGCCTCTGATTTAGTCACACTTTGCTGACTCAGAGTCTTTCAGACAAATGCTGAATCTGCCATGTTTTCTCTATATCCTTTTACTTCTCTCTAAAATGATATCTGAGATGACAGATGACATGGGTGGTTGGAGGCAAGGACACTAGAGATGCTTCTGGAATTGTTTGAGCTTTGCTGATCTGACTGCAGAGTGAGTGGTTGAGCTACTTCCTATACTGATGACATCTGAGGTGATAACCAGACCAATAGCGTTCCGGGGAGACCTGCAATCCTCTGTCACTGCTACAGCTAGGGGAAGTGTCCTCTGTACAGGAAGCTCTCCTAAAGAGCTTGACCATTTCCTGTGTAGACCAGACCCTAGCCCAACTCTCTCTATACATGAATGCAATTGTTCTCAGGCCAGGGTAGCCCTTGGGGCTTGTCAAAGATTGGACAAGCTTTAAGAGCCCTTGTCCAATCTCTGCTGCATCCAATCTCCAACCCAACTCCAAAGTTACTTAAGAATTTCTAAGACATTTTCATGACCAAAGGAACAGAAGGATGCTAGGAATGCTAATCTGGGTTCTTTTTCACTGTCTTCAAGCAGCCATGCCCATTTTACTGTTACAGTTTCCACTGTAATTGCCATAGACAGGAACTGAACTATCAGTGAAATAGTCCCTAAATTCTAATTAAGAAAAAAAAGAGATAAAATCCCCAGTGATAATCGCTTTCTTCTCTACTTTGGTGTCCAAAGGATTTCAGTCTGGATAGGATATCAAGATGCTCTTGTTTATCGGTATGCTTTCCCTGAAACTCTTCCCATATTTGCCAAGATGGTAGGTATGAGCGCTCTGATTTCTCTCATCTGGCCTTGGATGGACCCTCTGTGAAGTTATTCATATTTTCAAATATACTCTTCATGGGAGGAAGAGAGGATTTTTATTCATGATTTTATGTCATATAGTAGTCCAGGACTTATTCTTTTTACAAATTAATAGAAGTTAAAAAATCTAAATAAGGCTTTTCTTTCATTAAATCCAGATTTTCAAAACTATTGTTTTCTGGACACTGACAATTTCCTTTCATATATGAAAAGCTAAATGCTGACATCCTCTGTATTTTTCAATCCTGATGCAAAAATAATAATTCTACCTGAGAAGTATAGGTGTCTCTTGAAGAGTAGGGTAGGGATTAAGCACTAAGAAATACATACAAGAAAAAAAAAGCATATTAATGAATTATCTCCCCAAATTCCCTTACACTTTTTTCAGAAAATAAAGACACACCAGAGACTAGGAGAAAGACTATATTCATGAAACAAACAGGTTAAAGAACTTGTATTCAGAATTTGCTGTTCAGTTGCTAGATCATGTCCAACTCTGTGACCCAATGGACCGAAGCATGCCAGGCTTCCCTGTCCCTCACTATATCCCAGAATTTCAAACTCATTTAGAATAAAACTTATTTATTCATAATGCTGCTGCTGCTGCTAAGTTGCCTCAGTTGTGTCTGACTCTGCGCGACCTCATGGACTGTAGCCTACCAGATTCCTCCATCCATGGGATTTTCCAAGCAAGAGTCCTGGAGTGGGTTGCCATTTCCTTCTCCATTTATTCACAATAAACTCCTCCAATTAAAAAAATAAGACCAACAACCCTATTTTTAAAGTAGGCAAGACATTTGAAAATACACTTCACAAAGAAGATAGGCAGATGTCCAAAAAGCACATATAACTGTTTTCAGCATTACAGATCATTATCGATATGCAACTTGCTGCTGCTGCTGCTAAGTCACGTCAGTCACGTCCGACTCTGTGCGACCCCATAGACGGGAAGGCCACCAGGCTCCCCCTCTCCAGGCGTAAAACACCACTACTCCTGAACTACTAACATTGAAATTGATGCTCAAAACCAATATTACCAGAGATCCAGAATGAGTAGAATTCTCATGCCTTGCTGAGAGCATGCAATGTGGGATAGTCGTCTTGAAAAACAGTTTCTTGTAAAGTTAACCATATAATTATTATATTATATGCTCTATCTTCTCTACTCTTAGGTATTTTGCAATAAAAATGAAAACATGTATCTACACAATAAATTGTGGAAAATTCTGGAAGAGATGGGAATACCAGGCCACCTGACCTGCCTCTTGAGAAACCTATATGCAGGTCAGGAAGCAACAGTCAGAACTGTACATGGAACAACAGACTGGTTCCAAATAGGAAAAGGAGTACGTCAAGGCTGTATATTGTCACCCTGCTTATTTAACTTCTATGAAGAGTACAACATGAGGAACGCTGGGCTGGAAGAAGCACAAGCTGGAATCAAGATTGCCGGGAGAAATATCAATAACCTCAGATATGCAGATGACGCCACCGTTATGGCAGAAAGTGAAGAGGAACTCAAAAGCTTCTTGATGAAAGTGAAAGAGGAGAGTGAAAAAGTTGGCTTAAAGCTCAACATTCAGAAAACTAAGAGCATGGTATCTGGTCCCATCAATTCAAGGGAACTAGATGGAGAAACAGTGGAAACAGTGTCAGAATTTAATTTTTTGGGCTCCAAAATCACTTCGGATACTGATTGCAGCCATGAAATTAAAAGACGCTTACTCCTTGGAAGGAAAGTGATGACCAACCTAGATAACATATTAAAAAGCAGAGACATTACTTTGCCAACAAAGGTCCATCTAGTCAAGGCTATGGTTTTTCCAGTGGTCATGTATGGATGTGAGTTGGACTGTGAAGAAAGCTGATCGCCGAAGAATTGATACTTTTGAACTGTGGTGCTGGATAAGACTCTTGAGAGTCCCTTGGACTGCAAGGAGATCCAACCAGTCCATTCTAAAGGAGATCAATCCTGGGTGTTCATTGGAAGGACTTATGCTAAAGCTGAAACTCCAATACTTTGGCCACCTCATGCGACTAGTTGACTTACTGGAAAAGACTGATGCTGGGAGGGATTGGGGGCAGGAGAAGGGGACAACAGAGAATGAGATGGCTGGATGGCATCACTGACTCAATGGACATGAGTTTGACTGAACTCTGGGAGTTGGTGATGGACAGGGAGGCTTGGCGTGCTGTGATTCATGGGGTGCAAAGAGTCGGACATGACTGAGTGACTGAACTGAACTGATCTACATAAATACTTGCAAGAAAATAGTAATTTTCTTATAAAACTGGCAGCAACCCAAATGTTCAGGAACTTATAGACAAATGAAATATTTGTCTATAAGTACATCCAGACAATTTGTCTAGTATATCCAGACAATGAACTATTACTCAAAAATAGACAGGAACAAACTCCTGACACATACAACAACATGAAAGTGAAGTGAACGTCACTCAGACCTGTCCGACTGTTGTGACCCCATGGATATACAGTCCATGGAATTCTCCAGGCTATAATACTGGAGAGGGTAGCCTTTCCTTTCTCCGGGGGATTTTCCCAACCCAGGGATTGAACCCAGGTCTCCCACATTGCAGGTGAATTCTTTACCAGCCAAGCCACAAGGAAAGCCCTTATAACAACATGGAAGAATCTCAAAGGAATAATGCTATATCAAAGAAGCTCTCCATAGTTCCCCCCACAGACCATGGCCAATTCCAATATGTTCTAAAGCTACACTTAACAACATTATGCTTATATCTCCCTGCCACCAAGTTATAAACATTTCTACTCACCTAACCTTTCTCTTCTAGGCCAATATGTAGCGTCTTTCCATCGTCATTTAAAATACGATTCAACAGTTAGCCTCTCCTGAGTTTCCCTCATGGCTCTTTGTTCTTCTAGTTAACCTTCATAGCACCAGACATTCTAGCATAAGCAGAGGATAATCAGGCTCTGTTCTTGGTGATACACACATAGCTCAATTATTAGTGATAATTTGCAAGGCTAACTCCCCTAAGAATGGGCTCCTCAGATCAAGATCTTTGTTTGTTTCATCCATACATCCCAGACATCTCTTAAAGCAGTCCCTACTAGTCCCCATCAAGTCTTTCTCTTGAATCTACTACATGCCTTCTTTGATTAGCCAGAAAGACAGTGATATGAAGCACCCAATAAAAACAATAAAACTGTGCTGGCGATTTTGTTTTTCTATATATAAAATGTATCACAAGACAATAATTGTGGATGGTGAACTAATATAAATTTGTCTTTTAATATTGAAGATAGCACCCTTATGATACATGTTATTTCAAAATCACAGAGACATATTTTAAGTCCTTGAAACTTTCTAGGAAACAAAAGTTACTTTTTAAACTATTCTTTGTTTTTGAAAATATGAAGATATTTCTATTTAAGTATGATTGTCATATAATATCATATTGTTTTCAGACATATATCTCACTGACTCAATATTTATATACAGTTAAAAATGGTCACCATGATAAGTCTAGTTACTATGTGCCACCAAAGTTGTTACTATACTAGGACTATATTCTCTATTCTGTATATTACATCATTGTAAACTTAGCTATCGGAGAAGGCAATGGCAAGCCACTCCAGTACTCTTGCCTAGAAAATCCCATGGATGGAGGAGCCTGGTAGGCTGCAGTCCGTGGGGTCGCTATGGGTCAGACATGACTGAGCAACTTCACTTTACTTTTCACTTTCACACATTGGAGAAGGAAATGGCAGTCCACTCCAGTGTTCTTGCCTGGAGAATCCCAGGGACGGGGGAGCCTGGTGGGCTTCCGTCTATGGGGTCACACAGAGTCGGACACAACTGAAGTGACTTAGCAGCAGCAGCAGCAGCAGCAAACTTAGCTATTTTGTAACTGGAAGTACTTCTTAATCCCCTTTACCTATTTGGCCTGTTCCCTGCTTCCCCTCTTGAAACCACTGGTTTGCTTTCTAGTTCTAGTTCTATGAATCTGTTTTGCTTATTCTTTTGTTTTTAGATTCCACATATAATCTTATATAGAGGTAATTGTCCTCTATCTGACTAATTTCATTTAGTGTATTGCACTGTAGGTTTTGGGCCTCCCTTGTGGCTCAGACAGCAAAAAATCTGCTGGCACTGCAGGAGATCTGGGTTCAATCCTTGGGTTGGGAAGATCCCTGGGAGGAAGACATGGCAATCCACTTCAGTATTCTTGCCTGGAGAATTCCATGGACAGAGGAGCCTGGTGGGCTACAGTCCATGGGGTCGCAAAGAGTCAGACACAGTCTAGCAACCAATGTTTTTCACGTTCTCTCTAGATCTATCCATGTTGTCACAAATGACAAGATTTCATTTTCTGACTGAATAATTGTCCACTGTAAATATATACCACATTTCTTTATGCAGCCATCTATCTGTGGACATTTTGGTTGTTTCCATATCTTGGCTATTGTAAACAATGCTGTAAATAAATAAATTGTAAGTAAATATAGGGGTTGCCTATATTTTTTGGAATTAGTATTTCTGTGTTTTTGAAATGAATACCCAGAAGTTAAATGCTAGGTCATATGGCAGTTGTTTGTTAAATTTTTTTGCGCAATAACCACACTGTTTTCAAGTGGCTGGCTGTACCAGTTTATAGCCATGCCAACAGTGCACAAGGGTTCACTTTTATCTACATCTTGTTCAATAATTGTTATTTCTTTTAATTATTATTTTATTATTTTCTTTTAATTATTAATTTTAATACTTTTTGATAATCACCTGACAGATATCAGGTGATAATTCTTTGTGGTTTTTATTTGCATTTCCCTGATAATTACTGATGCTGGACATCTTTTCATGTGGCTGTTGACCATATAAATGTTTGCTGCAAAAACACCTATTCATTTACTCTATTCATTTTTTAATCCATTATTTTTTGATACTGAGTTGTATAAGTTCTTTCTATACTTCAAATATTAATGCCAGATCTGCTCTATACTTTATGAGTATCTTCCACTCAGTATTTTACTATTTTGTTTTGTCAATAGTATTCTCCACTGTAGAAATGCTTTTTAGTTTGATATAGTCCTATTTGCACATTTTTACTTTTGTTGCCCTTGTCTGAGGCTACAAAAGTAAAGAAAATATTTCTGCTTCAGATTCTCAGAGCATTTTGCTGATAATAGCCACTCAATGTGTTTATTAAATCATTCAGTTCTACTAAAATTTGATTGTTTTAATCATGCTAGAAATAAATAGGTCATCTCACAGAACAAAATCTTCTATTGTAGAGAATTATAGCTTGTGGCATTTTGCATCAAGAAGTCTAATAAAAATGTTTTTTACAGGTCCCATTTATTTAGGCCACAACTAGAATAATTCTCTCCATGAATATTTCTGTGTGAGATGTTTGAAAATTAATTATATGTAAGAGATCAGTGAAGAGTAGAAGGATATTTGGGTAATTTAGAGGAAGACTGAAACCATGAAATCACTCTTATAGCAGACGCGAGAGACGCGGGCTCCAGCACAACTGACCACACCCAGAAGCATGGCCGAGAGGAGCTACCCCACGTCCAAGGTAAGGTACAGTGGCTGCGTTTTGCTGGAGCAGCTGTGAAGAGATATTCCATGACCAAGGTAAGAGAAACCCAAATAAGACGGTAGGTATTGCGAGGGGGTATCAGAGGGCAGACACACTGAAATCATAATCACAGAAAACTAGTTGATCTGATCACATGGAACACAGCTCTGTCTAACTCAATGAAACTAAGCCATCCCATGTGGGGCCACCCAAGACAGACAGGTCATGGTGGGGAGGTCTGATAGAATGTGATCCACTGGAGAAGGGAATGGCAAACACTTCAGTATACTTGCCTTGAGAACCCCATGAACAGTATCAAAAGGCAAAATGATAGGATACTGAATGAAGAATTCCTCAGGTTGGTAGGTACCCAGTATGCTACTGGAGATCAGAAAAGAAATAACTCCAGAAAGAATGAAGGGATGGAGCCAAAGCAAAACAAATACCCAGTTGTGGATGTGACTGGTGATAGAAGCAAGGTCTGATGCTGTAAAGAACAATATTGCATAGGAACCTGGAATGTTAGGTCCTTGAATCAAGGCAAATTGGAAGTGGTCAAACAGGAGATGGCAAGAGTGAACATAGACATTCTAGGAATCAGTGAATTAAAATGGACTGGAATGGGTGAATTTAACTCAGATGACCATTATATCTACTACTGTGGGCAGGAATCCCTTAGAAGAAATGGAGTAGCCATCATGGTCAACAAAAGAGTCCGAAATGCAGTACTTGGATGCAATCTTAAAAATGACAGAATGATTTCTGTTCGTTTCCAAGGCAAACCATTCAATATTACAGTAATCCAAGTCTATGCCCCAACCAGTAATGCTGAAGAAGCCGAGTTGAACGGTTCTATGAAGATCTACAAGACCTTTTAGAACTAATACCCAAAAAGATATCCTTTTCATTATAAGGGACTGGAAAGCAAAAGTAGGAGGTCAAGAAACACCTGAAGTAACAGGCAAATTTGGCCTTGGATCACAGAATGAAGCAGGGCAAAGGCTAATAGAGTTTTGCCAAGAGAACGCACTGGTCATAGCAAACACCCTCTACCAACAACACAGGAGAAGACTCTACACATGGACATCACCAGATGGTCAACACTGAAATCAGATTGATTATATTCTTTGCAGCCAAAGATGGAGAAACTCTATATAGTTAGCAAAAACAAGACCAGGAGCTGACTGTGGCTCAGATCATGAACTCCTTATTGCGAAATTCAGACTGAAATTGAAGAAAGTAGGGAAAACCACTAGACCATTCAGATATGACCTCAATCAAATCCCTTATGATTATACAGTGGAAGTGAGAAATAGATTTAAGGGACTAGATCTGATAGATAGTGTGCCTGATGAACTCTGGACGGAGGTTCGTGACATTGTACAGGAGACAGGGACCAAGACCATCCCCATGGAAAAGAAATGCAAAAGAGCAAAATGGCTGTCTGAGGAGGCCTTACAAATAGCTGTGAAAAGAAGAGAGGCGAAAAGCAAAGGAGAAAAGGAAAGATATAAGCATCTGAATGCAGAGTTCCAAAGAATAGCAAGGAGAGAAAAGAAAGCCTTCCTCAGCAATCAGTGCAAAGAAATAGAGGAAAACAACAGAATAGGAAAAACAAGAGATCTCTTCAAGAAAATTAGAGACACCAAGGGAACATTTCATGCAAAGATGGGCTCGATAAAGGACAGAAATGGTATGGACCTAACAGAAGCAGAAGATAAGAAGAAAAGATGGCAAGAATACACAGAAGAACTGTACAAAAAAGATCTTCACCACCAAGATAATCACGATGGCGTGATCACTCACCTGGAGCCAGACATCTTGGAATGTGAAGTCAGGTGGGCCTTAGAGAGCATCACTACGAACAAAGCTAGTGGAGGTGATGGAATTCCAATTGAAATATTTCAAATCCTGAAAGATGATGCTGTGAAACTGCTATACTCAATATGCCAGCAAATTTGGAAAACTCAGCAGTGGCCACAGGACTGGAAAAGGGCAGTCTTCATTCCAATCCCAAAGAAAGGCAATGCCAAAGAATGCTCAAACTACCGCACAATTGCAGTCATCTCACACGCTAGTAAAGTCATGCTCAAAATTCTCCAAGCCAGGCTTCAGCAATATGTGAACCGTGATGTGCACCAGATGTTCAAGCAGGTTTTAGAAAAGGCAGAGGCACCAGAGATCAAATGGCCAACATCCGCTGGATCATGGAGAAAGCAAGAGAGTTTCAGAAAAACATCTATTTCTGCTTCATTGACTATGCCAAAGCCTTTGACTGTGTGGATCACAACAAACTGTGGAAAATTCTTAAAGAGATGGGAATATCAGACCACCTGACCTGCCTCTTGAGGAACCTGTATGCAGTTCAGGAAGCAACAGTTAGAACTGGACATGGAACAACAGACTGGTTTCAAATAGGAAAAGGAGTACGTCAAGGTTGTATATTGTTACCCTGCTTATTTAACTTCTATGCAGAGTACGTCATGAGGAATGCTGGGCTGGAAGAAGCACAAGCTGGAATCAAGATTGCTGGGAGAAATATCAATAATTTCAGATATGCAGATGACACCACCCTTATGGCAGAAAGTGAAGAAGAACTAAAGAGCCTCTTGATGAAAGTGAAAGAAGTGAGTGAAAAGGTAGGCTTGAAGCTCAACATTCAGAAAACAAAGAGCAAGGCATCTGGTCCCATCACTTCATGGGAAATAGATGGGGAAACAGTGGAAACAGTGTCAGACTTTATTTTTTGGGGCTCCAAAATCACTGCAGATGCTGATTGCAGCCATGGAATTAAAAGACACTTACTCCTTGGAAGGAAAGTTGTGACCAACCTAGATAGCATATTAAAAAACAGAGACATTACTTTGCCAACAAAGGTCCATCTAGTCATGGCTCTGGTTTTTCCTGTGATGATGGATGTGAGAGTTGGACTGTGAAGAAAGCTGATCGCCGAAGAACTGATGCTTTTGAACTGTGGTGTTGGAGAAGACTCTTGAGAGTCCCATGGACTGCAAGGAGATCCAACCAGTCCATCCTGAAGGAGATCAGTCCTGGGTGTTCATTGGAAGGTCTGATGCTAAAGCTGAAACTCCAATACTTCGGCCACCTCATGTGAAGATCTGACTCACTGAAAAAGACTCTGATGCTGGGAGGGATTGGGGGTGGAAGGAGGAGGGGACAGATAGAGAATGAGATGGCTGGATGGCATCACCAACTTGATGGAGGTGGGTTTGTGTGAACTCCAGGAGTTGGTGATGGACAGGGAGGCCTGGTGTGCTGTGATTCATGGTGTCGCAGATTCAGACACGACTGAGCAACTGAACTGACTGACTGACTGAACATATAAAGATAAGTGATTTTTAAATTCTACTGTAGGAAACAAAAATAACATAACTAAACAGAATATTCTCAATATAAGAAATATATTTCTGATTATCAGGCACAAGTTGCTAGCAAAATGAATTCTGAAATTTAGAAATCTTTAAATTACTTATAATACTGATTTTTTTTTTTTTTGCCATCCCAGCAGAATATAGAGTCGTAATTTTTACATTGTGTTTCATGTACGTTTGCCACTCTTCTCTAAGGCTATGCGGCCAAACTCTCCCCTCTAACCTGCATCGGCTGAGCTAGGCAAGAGCATCAGGAAGACAGTCATTTTCCCAGTGTTGCCCTCAGTGACTCCGATTCAGCTTGTGATCTTGGGGCTCTACCTAGAGCCGAGGCTACCCTCTATCTCCAGCTCCTTCCAGTTTTGACCTCCTACACCGTGGAGGGGGCAACAGGGCACTGCTTTTACAGATCAGAGCCAGCTGACATCCTACGAAAAGGTTCACCACCCCTCTAACAGGCTGGATCTTCCAGTGAGACCCTTGATTTCTCTGAACAGGTCTGAAGCTCAGCTGTGGGATAAAGGAATTTGCCTTGTCCATAGCTCCTTTCTTATCCTGTCCTCAACATGGAGGCAGTAACTGTCTGAGATCAACTACTTTTGAACCCCCTTGTGAACCTTTTCCCCTCTTGCACTAGTTAACTACTTTCTCCCAATACTTAGTCCCTTATAGTAAATGTTCCCTGTTCAAATAACTGGCGTAGTCAGTCACCTGAACGGAACCTGACTGAAACAGATAGTAATTGGTTCAGGTTTACTTAACAAAAAAAGCTTCTACAATGTAATTCAATTTACTAATGGAATGCCAACCTGTATTGACTTATATCTTCCTTCCATTAACATATCTGATGTCTTGAGCTACATGACCATGTTTAGTTACTAATACTTGTCTCAATAAAAACTGGAAGCAGGGAGTGTCAGAGTTTTCAAAAAAGATTCTTTTCTAATTTGATTTTATTATATCATCCTGAGCATAAAGAGACTGCAAAAACACACTTGGTTTTTGCAAATGTGGCTATCATTTCCACAGCACTCCTTCTTACACTCCCACTTACCAACTATTGGTCAAATGCTTTCTTTGGAACCAACATTTGGAGTCTCTTCTTCACAGTATACATAGAAAATGATTACTTTCTGCTTGCTACCTTAGCAGAATAATTGGAACAAATACATTTTAAGACTCACTCCAAGTGGTTCATTTGCAAGTATAAGTAAGTTGTTCGATGGATTTGGAAGTGTATCTTTTGTATGGCCAACTGTTCTTTTCTTAAAGTTAGTAAAGTTTCACAACTTTGAGGTTTGTGAAAAGGGAAAACTGTAATTTTAGCAGACAGTGTTGTTCTTAGGCGTGGACAAACTTGGGTTCCTGCCCAGCCTCCCAACTGTAGGATTGAGCTGCTCCATAGCTTGCCAGGGCCTCTGTTTTCTGCTAATAGACCACAAGTTTTCTTGTGGTTTTTCTATTGTTAAGGATGATAAAAACAGATTCTTATAGAAAACTCAGTGGAAATGTACAGTGCTTGTACCAGAAACACTGAAAAAAATATTCTTATTTTAGTGTTCATGGTATTTCTCTCTCTTTTTTTTTTTCCTTTTGGCAGAAAACAGAGGCACAGGCTGGCTCGGCTGGCACCTCAGCTCAGAAAAAAAAAAAAAAGAAGAAAAATCAGAAGAAAGGAAAATCGAGGCACAGATGGCATCAAACACTCTCAAAACCTCCATGATGAAAAGTTCTGAGAATACTCAGGGATTGGGCAGCCATCCCTTTGATGAAAGGTTTTTCAAAGAGCTCTTCCTCAATTTAAGTAAAAGAAGCAAGTTGGGAAAGTCTATTACAAAAGAAAGAAAGATTTAGTCACCCAAAAGAGAAAGCACATCATGAAAAGAATATAGGCAGTCTGAAATTCTCTAGATAATTAAGTGAAAGAGGTCAGGGTCGGTCCTAGCCTAGGATGATTTTTGCTTCTTTAAGGTAGCCCTTCACCAAAGCAAATATAAAAATGACAACTATACAAGGCAATTTGATTAGGTAACCATCCCATAAAGTCTTATAAGGCATAAAGTCCACATAAAAATATGATTATAAGTATTACTGATACCCGATCATAGAAGCAAAATTCTCATCCTCCATGCTTCTCAGATAAGAATAAGAAACACCCCCTTTCTCCACTCAACATCTTTTTATTGTTAGAATGAAAGAGTTATTTAGTCATGTCCCAAAAAAACTTACACTAAAATTCCCAATAATTGTAATCATCAAGCAAACAGTAAGCTTTACAAGCTTTTACTAAATTATTACGCATCAGTGAAATTTAGACTTGTGCTTGTGTGTGTGTGTGCTTAGTCACTTTGGTCGTGTCCAACTCTTTGTGACCCCATGGACCACAGCCCACCAGGCTCCACTGTCCACGGGATTCTCCAGGCAAGAACACTGGAGTGGGTTGCCATGCCCTCCTCCAAGGGATCTTCCCACCCCAGGGATCAAACCCATGTCTCCTGTGTCTCCTTAATTGTAGGCAAATTCATTACCGCTGAGCCACCAGGGAAGACCAAGAAAGGCCCCCTTATCCCACTCAACATCCTTTAATTTTATAGAATGAAATGAAAGGGTCATTTAGTCATGCCTCAGAAAAATTTACCCTAAAATTCTAAATAACAGCAAGCATCAAAGAAACAGTAAATCTTAGAAGTAAATTATTACATATCATAAAATTGAGGCTTACCTCCTAGTAATTTACTAAATATATCACTTATAAAATTATAATAACAGCAAGTAATATTTAATTGATGTAGAGTAGGTATGCTTTTTCAGTTTTAAGAACCTTTGAAATCCATTATCTGAAAGTCAGAATGAAATTACGATTTTTGTGCAAAAATTATTCCAAAGAGATTGCTTTCTCTTTAAGGAAACAGTTTTAAGAGACTGATAAGAAAACATCAAAGGACTGCTGGGACAAATGATGTTGAATGTAAGTGAATCACAGGCTCAGTGAACACATTTGATTTCTTAAAAATATTCTCTAAATTGGTACCATTTTACTCTCTGCCAAACATCCTTCATCTTAGTCTAGCACCCCAAAGTAATGTCTGCTGCTTTCATGTATCATTCTCAGGATCCAGGCCTCAGATTGTCTCTTTCCAGCCATTAGATGGGGGTTGTCTCCTAAAATCTCTATCTAAAATCACCTGCTTGGTTTCTGTTGATTCACTATTTTGTTAAAACGCAGTGATATCCATAACATGAACCTCCATGACTAGAAGCACTTTGCTTATGAGACACTGTTTACTGTCCTGTTCTTAAAGCCATACTGGAAATTGTCTATACATGTTCTTTACCAAGGAAATCTCAAGCACTGTGGAAGATGATAGGAAAGATTTGGGAAAAGAATATATCCTTTGAGATTATAACCTAAATGTATATATGAAGGCCATGTAGGTGCCATAAATATGTTCAGAGTGTGGCTTCTATTCCATTCCATTCAATTATTAACATACAGCATTATAGAGGACATGTAAATAGAGTTTCCTACTTATCAAAGAAGCCAGAAATCTAGAGTCTTAAGTGAATTTTCCAGTTGATAATATTTACTTACTTAAAATGTCATCATGTGAAGACTGTTCATAACATTTCAGAAGACAGTACAGCCTATGGCCATCGTTCTTTCTGAGGAAGTTGTCAATATGGAAGGCATTTCTGTGATGAACAGTTAAAATTCTAATTTTGACTTAAGGAAGACTGGATTCTTGACAGACATAAGGCAAGAGCTCGTAACCCACAAAGTCATGGAAACTAGGTTGTCTGTGCCAACACAGTGCTACTCAGTGACAAGGCAGCTGATAGTGAATTTAACAGGCTTCTAAGTAATTAAAAGCAAATGGTTAAAAGATTCTCAGCATCCCCATTATTAGAGAAATGCAAATCAAAACTACAATGAGGTATCATCTCACTCCAGTCAGAATGGCCATCATCACAAAAAAAAAAAAAAAAAAAATTCTACAAACAATAAATGCTGGAGAGGGTATAGAGAAAAGGGAACTCTCTTGCACTGTTGGTGGGAATGCAATTTGACACAGCCACAATGGAGAACAGTATGGAGCGTCCTTAAAAAACCAGGAATAAAACTACCATATGGCCTTTCAATCCCACTACTGGGCATATACCCTGCTGCTACTGCTGCTGCTAAGTCGCTTCAGTCGTGTCCGACTCTGTGTGACCCCATAGATATACCCTGAGGAAACCATAACTGAAAAAGGCATGTGTACCCCAACGCTCATTGCAGCACTACTGACAATAGTTAGGACATGGAAGCAACCTAGATATCCATCAACAGATGAATGGATAAGAAGTTGTGTACATACACACAATGGAATATTGGCCATAAAAAGGAACACATTTGAGTCAGTTCCAATGAGGTGGATGAGCCTAGAACCTACCGTACAGAGTGAAGTCAGTCAGAAAGACAAATACTGTATATTAACACATATACATGGAATCTGAAAAGATGGCACAGATGAACCTGTCTGCAGGGCAGCAGTGGAGACAGAGATCAGGAGTGTGGACTTATGGCCGTGGGGTGGAGTGGGACCACTGAAGCGTGTGCATTGCCATGCGTGGAGTTGGACGGCAAGTGGAAATTTGCTGTATGATGCAGGGAGCTCAAAACTGATGTTCTGTAATAGTCTGCAGGGGTGGGATGGGGTGTGAGGTGGGAGACGTTCGTGTGCCTATGCTTGATTCATGTTGATGTATGGCAGGAACTGACGCAATGTTGTGGAACAGTTATCCTCCAATTAAAAAGAAATAATTTTTAAAGATGTTTTAAAAAACAAATGAATGATCAAGGTTTAAAACACTTGATAATAAATAACAATTAAGTAGGTCATGCTTTATTCTTAAGCTTTAGAACTTTTATATAATTATTTCCTCATACTTAATAATCCTTGCATGATGGTCTCTGACTATAGGCAGAGACAGAAAAACGAACAAACCAAAAATGATTGAAAGCTTTTGTTGGTGGTGATTTGTTTGTTTTCAGCATCTAAACAGACCGCTTAACAGACCACGTTTTCAGGCACCTGTATGGCTCACCAAGGAACATCATGAAAATGACTGGGACTCAATGTTACTTTTATTTTTTAATTTTTATTTTTATTGGAGACTATTTTACAATATTATATTGGTTGGTTTTGCCATACATTGACATGAATCCGCCCCGGGTGTACATGAGTTCCCCCTCCTGAACCCCCTTCCCACCTCCCTCCTCCCCTTATCCTCCCTCTGGGTCATCCCCGCATACCAGCCCCGAGCATCCTGTAACATGCATCAACCCTGAACTGGCGATTCGTTTCACATATGATAATATACATGTTTCAATGCCATTCTCCCAAACCATCCCACCCTCACCCTCTCCCACAGAGTCCCAAAGACTGTTTTAAACATCTGTGTCTCTTTTGCTGTCTCGTATACAGGGTTATCATTTGTATCTTTCTAAATTCCATATATATGCGTTAGTATACTGTTTTGGTGTTTTTCTTTCTGGCTTACTTCACTTCACTCAGGCTCTACTACAAAGCCACAGTCATCAAGACAGTATGGTACTGGCATAAAGACAGAAATATAGATCAATGGAACAAAATAGAAAGCCCAGAGATAAATCCACGCACCTAACCCTGGAGAAGGAAATGGCAACCCACTCCAGTATTCTTGCCTGGAGAATCCCATGGACGAGGGGGCCTGGTGGGCTACAGTCCAGGGGGTCACAAAGAGTCAGACACGACTGAGTGACTTCACTTCACTTCATGGACACCTTATCTTTGACAAAGGAGGCAAGAATATAAAATGGAGAAAAGACAGTCTCTTTAACAAGTGGTGCTGGGAAAACTGGTCAGCCACTTGTAAAAGAATGAAATTAGAACACTTCCTAACACTATACACCAAAATAAACTCAAAATGGATTAGAGAGCCAATGTTACTTTTTATCTTTATGCTTTCTTTTTCATATCAAATTAAAGCATATATTTTCTCATCTAGTTTCTCCTGCTCAGTCACTAAGTGTCCAACTCTGCAACCCCATGGCCTGCAGCTAGTATCTTTAGTGTTATCAAATAAGGAGATTATAATAGGTGGGAAGGCTGAGGTGAAACTAAGAGGGTTAAATATAGAAATCATCAGAAAACAGTGTGAACACATTATCCAATATTAGGCAAGAAAATGAATTATTTAATGTCATTCTCTATTAACCCAACAGTTAAAATAGGACCAAAATATACATAAAAATGAAATAAAACAATTAGGCAACACTTTAAATGGTTCATTATTATTAATTCATTTAGTATTCATTGTAACTGTGCTGGTCATAATGAATTCATTTGATATTAATGGATATGTTCAGTAGCAATTTCATTATAATGCAGTTTTAATTCATGTGCCATTAGAGTAAAGCAATACCAAAATTTATAGTCATTTTTTGAACACTGTACATGATCTCTAATTTCAGGAAACACTGTAACAATGGTTTTCCTTTTTAAAAATTGGGGTGAATAACCCAGATTTAAGACAAACTAGGATGTTTGCCTTGAGCTACACCTGTGATGGTAAACCTGATGGAGTTTTGTACAATTGAAAGGTTTTATGACACTTGAAAAATGCAGGGGTAATGGCTACTTCAAAATTTGTCATATGTCAATAGTTGCTAATGTTTAACTGTTTCATACTACTAAACTTGCTAACATAATGCAGTATCAGCCTAGATATTTTGAACTCCCATCCTATTGAAGGTAAATTATATATTTTGGCATTTCATTGGAATAAATATTGATTTTAACCATTTCCAAAAAATATTCACATTCAAAACAGTTGATAAAATCTATATTATCTTTCATGAATAGTATTAGGTTTTCTTGAAAGATGTTGAGAACAGTCTATAGAGAACTCCTCTGTAGAATTGCAGCCGTAAGGTCTTAATAAAAACCTTAAAAATGGCAACAGAAATGTACTCAGTAACATATTTACTTTTACTTTCTCTGGAGGCAGACTGTAAACCATTTTGCTAAAGCATATATAAAAACTAATGCCAACAGACAACCAAAATCCACAGCCCAATCAACAGGCCCACTAAAAGTACATTTAGGCAGGCTTCCCAGGTGGCACAGTTGTTAAAAAAAAAAAATCTGCCGGTGCAGGAGACTCAGGAGACAGAGGTTCTATCCCTGGGTCAGGAAGATGGCAACCCACTCCAGTATTTTTGCCTATAAAATCCCATGGACAGAGGAGCCTGGTGGACTATAGTCCATGGGGCCACAAACAGTCAGATGTGACTGAGCATACACACACAATTCTTTGGTAATGTAGCCTACCTCAAAATTCCTTATTTGAAATGTTATATTCTAATACATTATTCACATGCTAGGTAGCCTAGAGGCATATTTGTATAAAATTTGTTCTTTGATTCATTATTTTGGAAATAACTAGAATGCTTACCTTAAATTAACCGGAATAGTTATCTCAAAATGCAATAAATGACTGCTTCATGTCTCTCCAAGCTCCAAGCCAAATTTTAAAATGTTTAGAAGTAGTTTTTATAAATTTTATTCATTTAGTTGCTTTTCTTACTATTTAAAATGATTAATTAAAAATTGACAAAAATTCATGAAAATATAAACTAATTCTAATGGCAGAAAGTTGAATAGGAGCTAAAGAGCCTCTTGAGAGTGAAAAAGGAGACTGAAAACCTGGCTTAAAATGAAGCATTCAAAAAACAAAGATCATGGCATCTTGTTCCATCACTTCATGGCAAACAGAAGGGGAGAAAGTGGAAGCTATGACAGATTTTACTTCTTTGGGCTCCCAAATCACTGTGGATGGTGACTGCAGCCATGAATTTAAAAGATGCTTGCTCCTTGGAAGAAAGGCTATGACCAGCCTAGACAGCATATTAAAAAGAAGAGACATCACTTTGATGAAAAAGGTCTGTATAGTCAAAGCTGTATTTGTTTGTTAGTTTTTTCAAGTAGTCATGTACAACTGTGAGAGCTGGACCATAAAGAAGGCTCTGCACTGAAGAATCGATGCTTTTGAATTGTGGTATGGGACAAGACTCTTGAGAATCCCTTGGACTGCATGGAAGTCAAGTCAATCAATCCTATCGGAAATCAACCTTGAATATTCTTTGGAAGGACTTAAGCTGAAGCTCCAATACACTGGCCACCTGATGTAAAGAGCTGACTCATTGGAAATGACTCTGATGCTGGGAAAGATTGAGGGCAGGAGGAGAAGGAGGCGATAGAGGATAAAATGATTGGATAGCATCCATCAACTCAATCGACATGAATTTGAGCAAACTCCGTGAAGTAGTGAAGGGCAGGGAAGGCTGGCGTGCTACAGTCCATGGGGTTGCAAAGAGTCAAGCATGATTTAGTGACTGAACAACAAGTTTTACCAAAGAGATGCAACACTTTTACTCTGAAAACTCTAAAACACTGATGAAGGAAACTGAAGATGTCTGAAAGATATGGAACTATATAACATCCTCATGGATTCCGTTCCATTCCGTTGCTTAGTCGTGTCTGACTCTATGCAACCCTGTGGACTGTAACCTACCAGGCTTCTCTGTCCATGGGATTCTCCAGGCTCATGAATTAGAAGAATTAAAAGTGTTAAAATGTCCAGCCTACACGAAGTGATCTATGGATTTAATGCAATCCATATCAGTATTTTCACAGAAAAAAAATAATCCTAAAACTTATATGGAACCGCAAAAGACGATGAATTCCCAGAGGAATACAGTGTCCTGCTAATACTAATCTTCAAGTTGTGTACTTTCAAAGATGTGAACATGTGTTCTGTTAACATCAGGCATGAGTCAAATTGCAGCTTGCTCTTCGTCTCCTGTTGCTGGTGATCCTTCAGCTGTACCATCTCCCACCCCCTCACCCTCCTCTAGTCAGTAACTCTTCCTGCTTGCTCACTTGATGCCAGTCTGTGAATGCCAGCTTTGTACTGTACTATTACACTTTTCAAAGTACTGTACGATAATATTTAAAATGTTTTCTCTATTTTTTGTGTTTGTTTATATGTGGTTTGTGTGAAAGCACTATAGTATAAACCTATTATAGTTTATTACCCTATAGCCAATTGTGTTAGTTGGGTACCTAGGCTAACTTTGCTGGACTTATGAACATATTGGACTTACAAACATGCTTTCAGAATGGAACTCATTCATATGTAGGGCACTTACCTTATTGAAGAAAAAAAAAAAAAAAGGACAAAGCTGGAAGTATTACTTCCTCAATTTCAGTCTACACAAGTAAGCTACAGTAATTGAAACAGCAGGGTACTAGCACAAGGTCTGAAATATGGATCAATGGGACAAAATAGAGAACTCAAAAATAAATGTATACACTATGGCCAATTAATCTACAACAAATGAAGCAAGAATATACAATGGAGAAAGGACAGTCTCTTCAATAAGTAATGCTGGGGAAACTGGACAGCTACATGGAAAGGAGTAAAATTTTAATACTGTCTCACACCATACACAAAAATTCAAAATGGATCAAAGACCTAAATGTATGACCTGGAACCAAAAAGATCCTAGGAACATAAGGAGAACACACTTTGACATAAATCATAGCAGTGTTTTTCTTTTTTTTTGGATCAATCTCCTAAGGCAAAAGAAACAAAAACAAAAATAAATAAATTAGAGCTGATTAAACTTAAAAGCTTTGCACAGGAAAGGAAACCATCAACAAAACAAAGCCTGCCTACTGAATGGGAGAAATGTTTGCAAAGAACATGATCAGTAGTGAGCTGTTATCCAAAATATGTATAAACAGCTCAGACAACTCATTAACAGCCCAATTAGAAAATGAGTGGAAGACTTGAAAAGATATTTTTCCAAAGAAGATATACAGATGATCCACAGGCACATGAAGAGACGCTTAACATCACTAATCATCAGAGAAATGCAAGTGAAAAACACAATGAGATATCACCTGACACCTGTCAAAATGGCTGTCATCAGAGTCTACAAATAACAAATATTGGAGAAGATGTTAAAAAAAGGAACTGCAGTACATTTGTACACTGTACAAAGTGGTACAGCAACTATGGAAAACAGGTTAGAGCTTTCTCAAAAATCTAAAAATAGAATCACCATATGATCCGGCAATTCAACTCCTGGGTGTATATCCAGAGAAAATGAAAATTCTAGCTTGAAAAGATATATGCACCTCAATGTTCACATCAGCATTTTTGGTAATAGTCAATATATGGAAGCAAGCTAAGTGTTTATCAACAGATGAATGGATAAAGAATTTGTGGTATATGTACCCAATGGAACATTACTCAGCCATTAAAAAAGAATGAAATAATGCCATTTGCAGCAATATGGATGGACCTAGAGATTGTCATACTGACTGAATTGTCAGAGAAGGAGAAATATTGTATGGCATCCCTTATATGGGAAAGCTAAAAAGAAATGATACAAATGAACTTAGTTATAAACCAGAAAGAGACTCAGACTTAGAAAATGAACTTACAGTTTTGGGGTAGGGGGGACAGAGAGAGGGATAGTTAGGAGTTTGGGATGGACATGTATAAACTGCTGTATTTAAAACGGAAACCAGTGAGGACCTACTATATAGCACTTAAACGCCGATCAAAGTAGTGCTGCAGTCTAGATGGGAGGGAGTTTGGACAGATGTACATGTAAACCAAAGCCCCTTCTCTGTTCACCTAAAACTATCACAACATCATTAATGTTATACCCCAAAGCAAAATAAAAAGTTTAAAAAGGAAATGCAACCTCCTACCAGTAACACTGAAGAAGCCGAAGTTGAAGACCTACAAGACCTTTTAGAACTAACACCCAAAAAAGATGTCCCTTTCATTCTAAGGGACTGGAATGCAAAAGTAGGAAGTCAAGAAACACCTGGAGTAACAGGCAAATTTGCCTTGGAGTACAGAATGAAGCAGGGCAAAGGCTAGTAGACTTTTGCCAAGAGAGCACACTGGTCATAGCAAACACCCTCGTCCAACAACACAAGAGAAGACTGCAAAAGGACATCACCAGATGGTCAACACCGAAATCAGATTGATTATATTCTTTGCAGCCAAAGATGGAGAAACTCTATACAGTTAGCAAAAACAAGACCAGGAGCTGACTGTGGCTCAGATCATGAACTCCTTATTGCCAAATTCAGACTGAAATTGAAGAAAGTAGGGAAAACCACTAGACCATTCAGATATGACCTCAATCAAATCCCTTATGATTATACAGTGGAAGTGAGAAATAGATTTAAGGGAATAGATCTGATAGATAGAGTGCCTGATGAACTCTGGACGGAGGTTCGTGACATTGTACAGGAGACAGGGACCAAGACCATCCCCATGGAAAAGAAATGCAAAATAGCAAAATGGCTGTCGGAGGAGGCCTTACAAATAGCTGTGAAAAGAAGAGAAGCGAAAAGCAAAGGAGGAAAGGAAAGATATAAGCATCTGAATGCAGAGTTCCAAAGAATAGCAAGGAGAGATAAGAAAACCTTCCTCAGCAATCAATGCAAAGAAATAGAGGAAAACAACAGAATAGGAAAAAAAAGAGATCTCTTCAAGAAAATTAGAGATTCCAAGGGAACATTTCATGCAAAGACGGGCTTGATAAAGGACAGAAATGGTATGGACCTAACAGAAGCAGAAGATATTAAGAAGAGGTGGCAGGAATACACAGAAGAACTGTACAAAAAAGATCTTCACGACCAAGATAGTCATGATAACGTGATCACTGACCTAGAGCCAGACATCTTGGAATGTGAAGTCAAGTGGGCCTTAGAAAGCATCACTACGAATAAAGCTAGTAGAGGTGATGGAATTCCAGTTGAGCTATTACAAATCTTGAAAGATGATGCTGTGAAAGTGCTGCACTCAATATGCCAGCAAATTTGGAAAACTCAGCAGTGGCCACAGGACTGGAAAAGGTCAGTCTTCATTCCAATCCCAAAGAAAGGCAATGCCAAAGAATGCTCAAACTACCGCACAATTGCACTCATCTCACACGCTAGTAAAGTCATGCTCAAAATTCTCCAAGTCAGGCTTCAGCAATATGTGAACCGTGAACTCCCAGATGTTCAAGTAGGTTTTTGAAAAGGCAGAGGCACCAGAGAGCAAATTGCCAACATCCGCTGGATCATGGAGAAAGCAAGAGAGTTCCAGAAAAACATCTATTTCTGCTTCATTGACTATGCCAAAGCCTTTGACTGTGTGGATCACAATAAACTGTGGAACATTCTGAAAGAGATGGGAATACCAGATCACTTGACCTGCCTCTTGAGAAACCTGTATGCAGGTCAGGAAGCAACAATCAGAACTGTACATGGAACAACAGACCGGTTCCAAATAGGAAAAGGAGTACGTCTAGGCTGTATATTGTCACCTTGCTTATTTAACTTACATGCAGAGTACATCATGAGGAATGCTGGGCTGGAAGAAGCACAAGCTGGAATCAAGATTGCCGGGAGAAATATCAATAACCTCAGATATGCAGATGACACCACCCTTATGGCAGAAAGTGAAGAGGAACTCAAAAGCCTCTTGATGAAAGTGAAAGAGGAGAGTGAAAAGGTTGGCTTGAAGCTCAACATTCAGAAAACTAAGAGCAAGGCATCTGGTCCCATCACTTCATGGGAAATAGATGGAAAAACAGTGGAAACAGTGACAGACTTTATTTTTTTGGGCTCCAAAATCACTGCAGATGCTGATTGCAGCCATGAAATTAAAAGACGCTTACTCCTTGGAAGGAAAGTTATTACCAACCTTGATAGTATATTAAAAAGCAGAGACATTACTTTGCCAACAAAGGTCCGTCTAGTGAAGGCTATGGTTTTTCCCGTGGTCATGTATGGATGTGAGAGTTGGACTGTGAAGAAAGCTGATCGGCGAAGAATTGATGCTTTTGAACTGTGGTGTTGGAGAAGACTCTTGAGAGTCCCTTATACTGCAAGGAGATCCAACAGTCCATTCTAAAGGAGATCAATCTTGGGTGTTCATTGGAAGGACTGATGCTAAAGCTGAAACTCCTATACTTTGGCCACCTCATGGGACAAGTTGACTCACTGGAAAGACTCTGATGCTGGGAAAGGTTGGGGGCGGGAAGAGAAGGGGACGACCGAGGATGAGATGGCTGGATGGCATCACCAACTCTGTGGACATGAGTTTGAGTGAACTTCGGGAGTTGGTGATGGACAGGGAGGACTGGCGTGCTGTGATTCATGGGGTCGCGGAGAGTCGGACACGACTGAGCAACTGAACTGAACTGAACATAGAAAATAAGTAAACAAGAATATATTGTACATAGAGAAAAAATAGGCATTATTTTTAACAAATTTAAATATAGTATCATCAATGAAAATCACCACGTGTACACACAAAACTTGAAAAGTGAATGTGAAGTTGATCAGTCATTTCTGACTCTTTGTGACCCCATGGACTGTAGCCTGCCAGGCTCTTCCATCCATGGGATTTTCCAGGCAAGAATACTGAAGTGGGTTGCCATTGCCTTCCTTCTACACCTGAAACTTATTGCACATCAAATATGCTTCAGGATACGTCAATAAAAACCAAAGTATCATTGCTACTTCTGTATTAAAAAATTGCGTCCTCAAAAACACCAAAATCAGATATACTAAGGCAATTCATCACAGGACTCAGTGCAAAGAGGCTTTCAGATAGACAAAAACAGAAGGGGGCAAACATAGCTGCCATCATAAGACTCACAGTGTTTTCCCATCATCCATGTAATGCAAATGGCAGAGAATAACTTTCTTTCTCCATTTTCACCAGTTCAGATCTTGTCTCAGATCATCTTACAAACACTGTTCTTGGAGCTGAAACAGGACAGTTTATTCCATCTTATCCCCATTATCCAAACTTTTGCTTCCTAGAAATGGCACCATTAATCAACCAGTTAGTTGCAACTCTACATCAGTTAATTGCTCAAGGGGAAAAAAAATATGGTTGTCTTCTCATTCATTTTAGTTTTTTCATATCTGATATTTTATAGAACAGTAAGTACTGTCTACTCTACCGGTAGCGTTCATCCTGAGTCCCATCAATTCTTGCCATCTCAAAAGTAATCCTAGCCCAATCTGTTATCTCTCTCCTGGACTATTTCAGGAGCTTTCTTTCTGATTTCCTTCTAATGAATACTTACTTTACAAAAGCCCATTGTAGCAACTATCACTAGTGATTCTCTAAATCATAAATCAGAACATATGATGCAAATTTCATAGCCAATCAAAGTTTCCCACTTTCCACCACGATAAACTCCTTATTATCTGCAGGACTACACGATACAGTCTCAATCTGCTTCTGTCTGTCTCAACTTTTCATTCCACATCCTCCATTCACATAGGCTTATTAACACACATGTTCTTTCCCATCTGATAACCTTTGCTTCCCATTGTTCAAAATGCTCTTCCTCTCATTTACACTAGCCCCTGGTCTCACCCCAGGGCCTCCCCCAAGAGGACTTTCTTGAATACCCAGTGTATTCCCTACCCCAGTCGCCACTCTCAATCATGTTAGTATTCAGAGCATTTGCCTCCCTATTTTTAATGCTGCCTTAAAGTCAGAGTCTCAGTTTTCTGTCCAGAAGTGTATCCTCGCCACCTCCAACAGCACCTGGGGATGGGTAAAACCTCAATAAAATATAATCGCTGAGCGAAAAGTAACTTAGTGGCTCAGGAAAATGCACACACACAGTGAGGTCCAAGGTGAAGCTATGGTGGCAGAGAATAACAGGCAGAGGGAAGGAAAGGGAATTTTATGTTGCCAGCACATTTATTTTTTAATAAAAAAGAACAATTAATTTATAAAGTTACTGGCACATAAAGGGCTTGCTCTCTAACGTCTGCCCCCTTCCTTTTTGATCAATAGCAAATCTGTGCTTGTGAAGTCACGATTCTCTGTGAGGAGAGGATTAATTGTATGCATGACTATTTGACTATTGGCCCCTACTGAACCCTCTATCAACTTGCAGTGAAATATATTAGAGACAAAATAAACTGTTTTGAAGCTTCTATTGATGTTCTCTTGTCTTTTGACTCCATGGACAGGATTCTGTGATGGATTAACCTTTATGAGGTCAGTATCGGCCCCTGGTTATTGATGTTCATGCAGGACCTTCACCTTAATACCACCTCGAGAGGAAGGGTTAGTGGGAGAGTTCTCTAGACAAATCAATTAAATTAGATTTGTGTCCTCCATCTTCCTTTTTTAAACCTATTTTAATGACTTCATATCTTATTCACTCAGGCGGGTCATTCATTAAGTAAAGCCATTACTTTATAACTTGAAAATTAAAGTAGCCAAAAACATCATTTATGTGAGATGCTTTGTTGTTTACATAAGTAATGAAATACACTGGCATGAAGGTGAGTTAATCCCCTTGTCCCACCCCCCCATAATACTTTGGCAACTAGTGAAATGAAGTCATAAGTGAGTTAGAAAACAGCCAGAACTTCAATTAAGGACATCCAAATGTGATCACTTCATGGGAAATAGATGGAAAAACAGTGGAAACAGTGACAGACTTTATTTTTTTGGCCTCCAAAATCACTGCAGATGCTGATTGCAGCCATGAAATTAAAAGACGCTTACTCCTTGGAAGGAAAGTTATGACCAACCTTGATAGTATATTAAAAAGCAGAGACATTACTTTGCCAACCAAGGTCGGTCTAGTCAAGGCGATGATTTTTTCTGTGGTCATGTATGGATGTGAGAGTTGGACTGTGGAGAAAGCTGATCACCGAAGAATTGATGCTTTTGAACTGTGGTGTTGGAGAAGACTCTTGAGAGTCCCTTGTACTGCAAGGAGATCCAACAGTCCGTTCTGAAGGAGATCAATCCTGGGTGTTCATTGGAGGGACTGATGCTAAAGCTGAAACTGCAATACTTTGGCCACTTCATGCGACGAGTTGACTCACTGGAAAAGACTCTGATGCTGGGAAGGGTTGGGGGTGGGAGGAGAAGGGGACGACAGAGAATGAGATGGCTGGATGGCATCACTGACTCTGTGGACATAAGTTTGAGTGAACTCCGGGAGTTGGTGATGGACAGGGAGGCCTGGCGTGCTGTGATTCATGGGGTCACGGAGAGTCGGACACGACTGAGCGACTGAACTGAACTGAATTGAACTGAAATGTGATCCCGCATAGAGTCTGCAAGATGATTGCAATTTATTCAGATAAATTTTAAATAATTACATTGTGTCTTCTCAGGGGTATACATTTCATTGGGATGAATGATTAGACTAAGGCAACATTTCTCAATGTGCAGACATTAAAAGGTAGGACCAGTGAGCGTCCCTAATGGTTCAGATGGTAAAGAATTTGCCTACAGTGCAGGAGACCTGGGTTTGATCCCTGGGTTGGGAAGATCCCCTGGAGGAGGTCATAGCAACCCACTCTTGCCTGGAGAATCCCCATGGACAGAGGAGCCTGATGGGCTGCAGTCCATGGAGTGGAAGAGTTGGACATGACTGAGCACAGCACAATGTATGGAGTTCAAAGCTGAAAGTAGCGTGTGGGTTCTCAGCTTCAGCCATATTGCCCAAAGTGGCACTTCCACAGAGAGGCCGTCCCTAACTACCCCACATAAAGTAGATCCTCTTTATTCACTGTTCTATCCCCTTATTTGTTCTTTTTCCTCTTGTCCTTACATACCATTACATTGTTCACCTTTGGTTTTCTTTTGTCCGTCTCCTCCACTAAAGTGTAAGTCACTTTCAGACAGTGACTTCAGGGTATTCACAGTTCAATCCTCATGCCAAGGATCCTCAACTCTATAATATGGTTGATATTTGATATATGCTTATTGATTAGTGCAAGTGTTAGTCACTCAGTCTCTTGAGACCCCATGGACTATAGCCTGCCAGGCTCTTCTGTCCATGGAAGTCTCCAGGCAAGAATACTGGAGTGGGTAGCCATTCCCGTATACAGGGGATCTTCCTAACCCAGGGATAGAACCTGGGTCTCCTGCATTGCAGGCAGATTATTCACCATTTGAGCCACTAGAGAAACCCCACTGGTAAATATATAACTAAATTTATATGCGATAACTAAGTAAATAACTATATAAATTTCACAGGAACTAGATTCAAGCCTCTGTTCCTATAGAGAAGAAAGACATTTGATTTCCTATACGTGACTATGGTTTCATTGTCAAAAATACAGATAACTTAAAAGTTAAATGAGTCTGTTCTCTTAAGTTCTACCAGAAAGAATAATTCAAGGTAAATTATCCTGAAATTTAAGTCAACATTTCTGTTAGAAGACCTCTGGTATAAAGTTTAAAAGGCTGTTAAAAAGTGAACAAATTCAGATACTTAGCAAACACTTTGTAGTAATTTTTTTTGGCAGAATTCCACAACAAATTACACGTTTGAATGAAGACAAATTACATGTTGAATGTCATATGTACTTTGTAGAAGTTATTTTTTAATAACCTAGGTAGAGTTCCCATATTATTGAATGTCCACGATAAAAGCAACATAGAAAAGTTCTGCATTAAATACTCCCATCTGTTCATGAAATGGGACAGTTTCTGGGGCTATTTTAGAAACTGCACATTAGTTTTCTCTTGGCTCATTTCCATATGCAGTTAGACTGATTTTTCCATGTAGACATGTATCCTGATCTGGGACTTGCCAGTCCATCAGGTTCTCCTTTCCCATTCTTCTGTTTTAGTAGTATTTGGAACTGTTCACAAAGAGAATTCTAGGCCTCATGCTAATTTTACCATGAAGAAGTGCTCATGATAGAAAATCCCATGGGGCACCTTCAGACGGGAAAGAGTTAGGCAGTAAAGCTAAATTATTTTAGTAATTGAATATTACATCTTTTTGTGCCCTGTTGGTTTCTGATTATTTAATAACAGCATGTGAAGAAAAAACTAGTAGAGTTCTTCACTTGTAGATAATCTTAATTAATTTTTGGTAAATAATCCCAATGGGAATGTTGATATACAATTTTGTAGGAATTTTAAAAATTCAGTCACAGTATTATAAAAATCTTACTGCTGATAAAATGTACTTATTATCTAAACAAATTTTCTGCATGTTTACATTTAAGAATAAAATTCTTAGTGAATCCTACTTATTCAAGTATGAAACAAACATGGAATAATCTATGGAATAAATGATAAAATAACCCTTTAAAGAAATAAATAACAAAGAAAATTAATCTTTACAGCCTAAGAAGGAAAGAAATTTTAAAAGATTAATATGAATGCTTATACTTTTTTAGAGAATCATGTTTAGTGATAATAAAGCTTTTAAAAATAAACTATGCATATATTTTAGAATAAAAGTTTGAGAGAAAAGTGAGTGAAAATAAAATTTTAGGAGAATGAAAAGTGTTATAATATTTCTAACTGTTAATAAAGTTTATCTTCATCTTTTTAAGTAGATGATGAAAATATCAAATAGCTGCTGCTGCTGCTAAGTCACTTCAGTCGTGTCAGACTCTGTGCGACCCCATAGAGGGTAGCCCACCAGGCTCCCCCGTCCCTGGGATTCTCCAGGCAAGAACACTGGAATGGGTTGCCATTTCCTTCTCCAATGTGTGAAAGTGAAAAGTGAAAGTGAAGTCGTTCAGTCACGTCCGACTCTTCGCGGCCCCATGGACTGCAGCCTACTGCAGCCTACCAGGCTCCTCTGTCCATGGGATTTTCTAGGCAAGAGTACTGGAGTGGCCTGCCATTGCCTTCTCTGATCAAATAGCTAGAATAGTTATATTCTAAAGGATACATTTAAAGAAAAGATGTAGCCACTCTTTTAATGTCAATTTTTGAAACTTTTAGAAATTATATCCTTTTAAAATGTAAAATTTAAGCTATTTAAAATTATCATGAACATTTTTATATGCCAACTTAAAAATGTACAAGTTAATTATTCTTTGTAAATTCTTTTGGAAATATGAGCAAAGTATAAACAGCTTGAAGAATATAGTATAAGATTATATTTGGAAGCTATGATTCTGCTCTCTGTAGGTAAACGTTTAAAGAAATGCCCTATGAAATTCCACATTTTATTTAATCTAGAAATATTTTGGACATGGTTCTCTTCATCATACAAGATACAGTTCTGTGGGGTCTTTTTCAGTGTGACTATCAAAAATACCTGAATATTTTCTGAAGTACTATTTTTGTTACCTTGAAAATGAATTTGTACGTAGTTGACATAATGTGTTTTTAAACTTGCAGCAATATTAACTTACATTGTGGTGATGTTTGCATTTTTAAAGTCATCTCTTCTTTTTTGGAAATGAGGGGAAAGTGATGGGATAATTAGATATAAATATAATGCAAAATGAGAAAATAAATATTTTAGATTGTTAGTGCAAACTCTCCATTCCAGGGTTATGGCAACAAGATTACAGAGTAGGGAGCCTCAGACTTTCCTTCCTCCTATGGAAACACTGATTTAATAACAATACTGGAACAATTATTTGAGTGATTCATCTAGAAACTAGTCAAGAGATTATTGCATCCTGAGTGAGTGTGAAATAAGCTTCCTCGAAGAAAGCAGGAAAATACATTTAATCTTTTCACCAAAATTCCTCCTCTCAGCACAGAACACATGAACAGGAAGAATCTCCCAGCTCCTGGCTTCTCCCTGGGGAAAGAAACAGAGGACTAGTCCATACAGTATTCTGGGGTGGAGTCTACTTATGAGTCCAGTTTCTGTCCTATCTCAGAACACTGAAGGAACCCAGGATAATCTTGATGCCTGAGACCCTGAGAACAAAAGGAGATTGGTGGCATTCTGTTGTTCCATAGGACTCATGATGCTTCACATAAAGACTTTTATAGCTCAGTGGCATTTCCTTCAGGATGGGGACGAGAAGAGTGTAACATGTCTTGTGTTTCGGTGTTTTGAGTTAGTGATTAAGGGATTCGTTTGTCTTGAAGCACTGACAGTACCCAGCATATTCTTGATGGCTGGGGACCACTGAGGACAAAGCTAAGTTCAGCATCTTTCTGAAGTACCAGAAGACCTAAAGAATAGCAAACAGAGGCTAGTATAGCTTGATAATTCTTCCTCAGTGGGGAAACAGAAAAAAAGGGGGCACATGTTCAACGTTCTGGTGCTTCAGTGATTCTGTCTGAGGGTCTACTTTTGTCTAGACTGTCTCTGAGCATGGCTGTGACTTGTCATAACCTAGATACCTAGAGGGGGCTTCCCAGGTGGCACTAGTGGTAAAGAATCCACCTGACAATACAGGAGACACAAGTGACCTGGGTTCAATCCCTGATTCAGGAAGATCCCCTGGAGAAGGGAATGACTACCACTCCAGTATTCTTGCCTGGAGAATTCCATGGACAGAGGAGCCTGGTGGGCTGCAGTCCATGGGGTCGCAAAGAGTCAGACACGACTGAGCGACTACACTTTCAATTTTCACTTTCATGCATTGGAGAAGGAAATGGCAACCCACTCCAATGTGCTTGCCTGGAGAATCCCAGGGACGGCGGAACCTGGTGGGCTGTCGTCTATGGGGTTGCACAGAGTCGGACACGACTGAAGCAACTTAGCAGCAGCAGCATACACAAGTCAAGAAAAAGAACAGCACATAACAGTTTTGAAAAATATCCCAAATTTCTAGATGGGATGATTGGTTCAGGTCTTTCTCTATTTGAAATTAGTCAATAAATAGGAAGAGATTTTATTTCTTTCACAAATGAAGGTATCAATATTAAGAAGTTACAAAGAACATGAAGAAATAGGGAAACAAGGTCCATTAAAATAAATCTGAAATTTGACCCTGAAGGAAGTTTGTGAATTACTTATTTTGTAAAAAGTAACTCTTACAAAGAGGCTCAAAGAAATGAGTTCGGAAAATGATACATAAGCAAAGCTAGAATTTCAATAGATAGAATATGTTAAAAAGAAAAAGGACCAAGAAATTTTGAAGCTGAAAAATACAGTTTCTGAATTGAAAAATTCACTTGAGAGGTTTAACAGCAGACCTGATCAAGCAAAAGAAAGAATCAATAGACTTTTATAATATTCATTTGAAAATTTGAAGAGGAAAAACAACAACAAAAAAAAGAGTAAGGAAAAACGAAGGATTTATGGGACACCATTAAGAATGTCACTACCCACTTTATAGTCCTAAAACGAGAGAGAGAGAAAAGGACAGAAAATTTATTTTTTAAAAATGGCTGAAAACTCTCCAAAATTGGAGAAGAAAATGGGCATTCAGATTCAAGAAGCCCTATATAACCAAGTAAGAGAAATCCAGTGAAGTCCACACCAAGACATATTACAATCAAATTATCAAAAGTTAAAAGAAAAAAAAAGAATTTTCACAGCAACAAGAGAAAAGAAACATCAAATACAAGGAAAGCCCCTTAAGACTGTAACTGGCTTTCTCAGCAGAAAGGAATGAGATGATATATTCTTAAGTGCTGAAAAATACTGCCAACCAAGAATATTATATCTAGTAAAACTTCAAAAATAAAGAAAGAAAGAAAGACTTTTGCAGGTGAACAAACACTGAGGAAGTTCATACCAGTAGACTTCTCTTAAATGAACTGTAAAGGAGAGCTCTTCAAATTGAAACAAGTAACACTAAAGAGCAGCACACAGAAACAAATGAAAACATAAAGTTCACTGGTAAAGATAAATTCATGAACAGGAACAGAACACTGTACTTCTATAATAATGATGCGTAATTATCTTTCTATGGTACAGAAGTTAAAAGACAAATGCAAACATAACTATACCTATAAACATCATTGTGTTAATAATATTATAAAAAATGCAATCGACACCATTCAAAATATAATGGGTTTGTGGGTTCAGAGGTGGGGAGTAAAAGTATAGAGTTAATGTAGATATTTAAATTTTTATCACCTTAAACTAGATTATTATACCAAAAGATGTTTTATGTAAACCCTGTGATAACCATAAAGAAAATATAAAATGAGAAAAAACTAACACCTGTCACTACCAAAAAAAAGTAAAATAGAAACAAAGGTGGTAAAAGCAAAAAAGAACAGAAGAGCTACAAAATAAACATAAAACAATGAACAGAATGACTATAGTGAGTCCTGCCCGATCAATAATTAATTTAAATGTAAATAGATTAATCTCCCCATTAAAAACATACAACAAAGCTACATGAATAAAAACAAAATGATCCAACCATGTGTTCTCTACAAGAGACTATCTTTAGATTTAAGGACCCATGTAATGCTGAAATTGAAACAGATGGAAAGAGATATGTAAGTGGGAAACAAAATAGTACAGGGTAGTCATATATATTGGAGAAGGCAATGGCACCCCACTCCAGTTCTCTTGCCTGGAAAATCCCATGGACAGAGGAGCCTGGTAGGCTGCAGTCCATGGGGTCGCTAAGAGTTGGACACGACTAAGCAACTTCATTTTCACTTTTCACTTTCATGCATTGGAAAAGGAAATGGCAACCCACTCCAGTGTTCTTGCCAGGAGAATCCCAGGGACGGGGGAGCCTGTGGGCTGCCCTCTGTGGGGTTGCACATAGTCGGACATGACTGAAGTGACTTAACAGCAGCCATATCAGTCAAAACAGACTTTAAATAAAAAACTGTCATATGAGACAAAAGCATAATATAATGATAAAAAGATCAATTTATTCCACTTTCAATAATGAATAGAACATCCATACAGAAGACCAATAAGAAACAAACTTTGAACACTATCGAGCAGATACACCTAAGAAATATACACAGAGTGTTGTATACAACATCAATAGAATACATCATCTCAGGTACGTATGGAGTAGACCAGAATAGATCATGTTAAATCACAAAACAAGTATTAATATATTTAAGACTGAAATTACACCAACTATGTTTTTCAGTTACAAAGGAATGAAACTGGTAATCAAGAGAAAGAAAAATGAAAGTTCTATGAACATGTGGAAATTAGATAACACACACATGAACAACCAATAAGTCGGAAAATAAATCAAAAAGATTATTAAAAATATCTAGAGACAAAAATGAAAACATATCAAAATATTTGTGATATAGCAAAGCAATACTAAGGGGAAATTTCATTGCAAAAAAAAAATCAACATTAAACAGAAAAAAATTAAATAAACAACTTAATCCTACACATTAATGAACCGGAAAAAGAACAAGCCAAGCCCAAAGTTAGAAGAAAGGAAATAATAAAGATTAGAGCAGAAGTAAACAAAACAGAAAATCAAGAAAAAATAGCAATAAAGCTGAGGTTTTTTAAGATCAAAAAGGTTAACAAACATTTAACTAGACTAAGGGGGAGAAAAAGAAAGAGAAGACTCAATTAAATCTAACATCAGAAATGAAGGATAAGGCATTGCCACTGTGATGCTACAGAAATAAAAATGATAAGAGATTACTATAAAAATTACATGCCAGGAAATTAGTTAACCTAGAAAAAAATGGATAAATTTCTAGAAACATAATCTATACATATGTAACCTTTATGGTTACATAAATAGAAAATGTGAGCAGATTAATAAAGAGTAAGGAAACTGAATTAGTAACAACAACCTTCCAGAAAACAAAATCCAGAGGCTGCCTTCCCTGATGAATTCTACCAAACATTTAAAGAATAGTCAGTGCATATTCTATTCAAAGTCTTCCCAAAATGTATAGAGGAAGGAACAAATCCAAACATATTTGTGCAGTCAGAATTAGTCTGACACCATAGCCATTAAAAGACACTACAGGAAAAAAAAAAAAAAAAAGGTTATAGACCAAAATCTCAGATGAACATAGATGTAAACATCCTCCACAAACTATCTGCAAACCAAATTCAACAGCAAATTAAAAGATCACACAACATGATCAAGTGGAATTTATCCCTGTGATACTAGAATGGTTTAATACATGAAAATCAATCTACATGATACAATAAATTAACAGAATAAACAATAATCATCTCAATATATGAAAAAGCATTAAACAAAAATCAACAACCTATCATGATAAAATATGTCAAAAAGTAGGAATAAAAAGAAAGTACCTCACATAATTAAGGCCATATATGAATAGCTCGCTGCTAATATATATCAATGGTGAAAAACTGAAAGCTTTCTCTCTAAGATCAGAAACAAGGCAGGGCTCTCATCTTGGTGTTCTATGATGACCTAGATGAGTGGGATGGGGAGGGAGGTTTAAGAAAGAGGGATATGTGTATGTAAACAAATATATATAGTAGATTTACTTCATTGTACAGCAGAAACTAACACAACATTGTAAAGTCATTATACTCCAATTAAAAAAGAAAAGAAATAAGGCAAGGATAACCACTCTTGCAAATTATATTGAATATAGTACTAGAAGTCCTAGACAGAGCAATTGGGCAGTAAAAAGAAAAGTTATCCAAGTCAGAAATAAAATATTAAACTTATTTCTAATGTTTGACATTAGAGATCTATGACAAGATATTTTTTATAGAGGAGACCCTAAAGATTCTACCAAAAAAATAAAAAAAGCCTATTAGAATTAACAGCTGCTGCTGCTAAGTCACTTCAGTCGTGTCCGACTCTGTGAGACCCCATAGACGGCAGCCCACCAGGCTCCGCCGTCCCTGGGATTCTCCAGGCAAGAACACTGGAGTGGGTTGTCATTTCCTTCTCCAATGCATGAAAGCGAAAAGTGAAAGTGAAGTTACTCAGTCGTGTCCAACTCTTAGCGACCCCATGGATTGCAGCCTACCAGGCTCCTCCGCCCATGGGATTTTCCAGGCAAGAGTACTGGAGTGGGGTGCCACTGCAACAACAACAAAAAATTCATTAACAGTTCAGAATATAAAATCAAAATGCAAAAATCAATTTTGTTTCTATACATTAGCAATGAACTATCCAAAAAGGAAAATAAGAAAATAATTCCACTTATAATAGCATGGTATGAAATAAAATACTTAGGAATAAATTTAGCCAAGAAAGTATAAGCCTTGTATGCTTAACACTACATAGCATTGCTGGAAGAAGTTAAAGAAGAGCTGAATAAAGGGAAGACATCCTGTGTTTCTCAAGTATTAATGTTAAAATGTCTATACTAACCAGAATAATACACAGATTCAGTGCAGTCCCTCTCCAAATTTCCTTGTCATTTTAGAAAAATAGAAAAAAAAAATCCTAAAATGCATGTAAAACTGAAAGGACCAGAAAAGCCAAAATAATCTTGAAAAAGAACACCAAAGCTGGAGGCTTTCACTTCTTAATTTAAAAGCATATCATGAAGCTACACCAATCAAAGGATTATGGTACTAGATAAAGATATACACCAACAGAACACAACGGAGAGCCCAGAAATAAATCCATGCATATACAGAATGTTGATCTCTGACAAGTGTGCCAAGAATAAACACTGGAGAAAGGATAGTCTCTTCAACAAGTGCCATTGAGAAAACTAGATATCTGCATGCGAAAGAATGAAATTATACCTTAATCACACACAAAAATAAACTCAAAATAGATGAAATACTTAAATGTAAAATTCAAAATTATAAAACTTCTAGAATAAAACATAGGAGAGAACCATGATAATGACATTCTTTTGGGCAATGATTTCTTGGATATAACAACAAAAGTCCAGTTTACAAAGGAAAAATTTCCAGTAGCAATTAATTTACAAACTTAAAAACTTCTGTGTCCAAAATATATGGATAGTTCACACAGCTTAATGTCAAAACACAGCAACAACCAAAATGGGCGGAAGATCTAAATAGACGTTTCTCCAAAGAAGACATACAGATGGCCAAAAGGCACATGAAAAATATGCTTTATATTGCTAATAATTAGAGAAACACAAATCAAAACTAAAATGAGGTATCACCTCACACCAATCAGAATGGCCATCATCAAAACCTAAAATGCTGGAAAGATTGTAGGGAAAAAGGAACCCCTCTACACTGTTGGTGGGAATGTAAATTGGTGCAGCCACTGTGGAGAACAATATGGAGGTTCTGTAAAAAGCTGAAAATAGACCTACTATATGATCTTGCAATTCCAATCCTGGGCATATAACCAGAGAAACTCATAGTTCTAAAAGATGCATGCATACTAATGTTCACTGCAGCACTCTGCAATAGCCAAGACACGGAAGCAACCTAAATGTCCATCAAATATGAATGGATAAAGAAGCTGGGATGCATATATATAATGGAATATTAGCCATAAAAAGCAATGAAATAATGTCATTTGCTGCAGCATGAATAGATCTAGAGATTATCATATTTAGTGAAGTCAGACAAAGAAAGACAAATATGGTATCACTTATATATGAAATCTAAAGATCCAAATTAACTTATTTGCAAAACAGAAATGGACTCAGAGACACAGAAAATAAATTTATGGTTACTAAAGGGGAATATGGCAGTGAGAGTAGAGAGATAAATTAGGAGTTTTGTATGAACATATATACAGTACTATGTATAAAATGTTTATATATATACACACACACACATCTGAATAAAAAAGAAACAAAATCTTCTGCTGAGAAAAATAAATAATCAGAGTGAAAAGCATGCCACAGAGCCGTTATCTGATAAGAGATTATTATTCAAAAACTATAAGAAAACAATACAACTCACTAGCAAAAGACACCCTGATTTTAAAAATATTCAAATGACTTGAATACACAATTCTTCAAAGAACACAAGCAAGTAGCAGACAGGTATATAAAAATATGCTTTGCATCACTAATTGTCACAGAAGTGCAAATCAAAACCACAATGAGATATTAACTCACACTTGTTAGAATAACTACTATATAAAACAAAAACAGAAAACAAGTGTTAAATTGGATGTGGAAAAATTGGAATCCATTGTGCACCATTGGTCGTTATGTAAAATGGTGTCACAGTTATGGAAAACAGAAAGGAGGTTTTAAAAAATTAAAACAGAATTAACATATGATCCAATAATCTTTCTGGATATTAATCTGAGATAATTGACATAAGGATCTCCAAGAAATATTTGTACTCCCATGTTCATTGAAGTATTATTCACAGTAGCTAAATTAGGTGGAAATAATCTAAATGTCAACTAATTGGTGAATGGATAATGGAAATGTGGTTATACATACAGTGGAATATTATTAAGCCATATACAAAAATAAATGCTATAATATGCTGCAACATGGATGAAACTTGAGGACATTATGCTCAATGAAATGTCAGTGACAAAAAGACAAATATTCCATGATTCTGCTTATAATTAGGTATCTGAAATAGTCAAACTCCTCAAAGCTGAAAAAAGAATGGGGGTTGCTTGGCTGGTGGGAGGAGGGGAGAAGGGAATTGTCAAATTAATATAAAGTTTCAGTTACACAACATGAAAAAATCTGAGATCTACTCTACAACATTGTGTTTATAGTTAACAATTCTGTATTGCAGATTTACAAATGAACTGAGAGTAGATCGCATTATATGTGTTTTTTGGCACAATTATAAACAGAGAAAAAGAACTCCTCGCTATGCCTTCCAGATTCACTGAGGAAAGAATGGATGCCATTTAAAGGGAGAGGATCTCATTGCAAAATGTGCTTTACATATACTCACTTCATAACCCTCTCACAGTGAAGGCTGGAGTCAGGAGGAAAATGAGGTAGGATAAATCTCCAGGATTTGTTGGGCTTTCTGCTAACTCTTGAAGGCACTTAAGTAACTGCTTACTTTGAAAGTTTAGTAATAGAGAATTTCTGTAATTATTCAAGCTGGATTTAGAAAAGGCAGAGGAACCAGAGATCAAATTGCCAACATCCGTTGGATCATAGAAAAAGCAAGAGAATTCCAGAAAATTATCTACTTATGCTTTATTGACTCTGCCCCAAGATTTTGACTGTTTCAATCACAACAAACTGTGGAAAAGTCTTAAAAGAGATGGGAATACCAGACCGCCTGACCTGCCTCCTGAGAAATCTGTATGCAGGTCAAGAAGCAACAGTTAGAACTGGACATGGAACAACAGACTGGTTCCAAATCGGGAAAGCTATGTCAAGGCTGTATATGTCACCCTGCTTATTTAACGTATATACAGAGAACATCATGTAAAATGCCAGGCTAGATGAAGCACAGCTGGAATCAAGATTGCTGGGAGAAATATCAATAACCTCAGATACGCAGATGACACCACCCTTATAGCAGAAAGCAAAGAAGAACTAAAGAGCCTCTTGATGAAAGTGAAAGAGGAGAGTGAAAACGTTGGCTTGAAACTCAACATTCAGAAAACTAAGATCATGGCATACGGTTCCATCACTTCATGGCAAATAGATGGGGAAACAATGGAAGCAGTGACAGACTTTATTTTGGGGGGCTCCAAAATCACTGCAGATGGTGACTGCAGCCATGAAATTAAAAGACGCTTGCTCCTTAGAAGAAAACCATGACCAACTTAGCATATTAAAAAGCAGAGATGTTACTGTGCCTACAAAAGTCCATCTAGTCAAAGCTATGGCTTTTCCATTAGTCATGTATGAATGGAGAGTTGGACTATAAAGAAAGCTGAGTGCCAAAAAATTGATACTTTTGCACTGTGGTGTTGGAGAAGACTGTTGAGAGTCCCCTGAACTGCAAAGAGATCAAACAAGTCCATTCTAAGGAAATCAGTCTTGAGTGTTCATTGGTAGGATTGATGCTGAAGCTGAAACTCCAATACTTGGGCCACCTGATGCAAAAAACAGACTCATTGGAAAAGACCCTGATACTGGGAAAGACTGAAGGTGGGAAGAGAAGGGGATGACAGAGGGTGAGATGGTTGGATGGCATCACAGACTCAATGGACATGAATTTGGGTAAATTCTGGGAGTTGGTGATGGACAGGGAGGCCTGGCGTGCTGCAGTCCATGGGGTTGCAAAGAGTCGGACACGACTGAGCAACTGAACTGAACCACACTCCTTGTCACTCATGCTCCAGACAAACTGGCCATTTTTTATTTCAAAGTGCAACTTCTGGTCTTAAGATGGTTACGTGTGATCCTTTTGCCTGGAATGCTCATGCCCTATCCTCTGATATGGTCTCAGGTTTATTTTGAAAGCAACAGTCTAGACTATCCACTCTGCGTCATCTTCCCTGTTACTTTTATTTTACTTTGTTGTTTTCCTCATCACAATTTATAGTTACATATGTGTTTATTAATATATTGACTTTTATTACCTTAACCAGGCTGTAACCTTCACAAAGGTTAGATACAGATTACTTTTGGTTGTTTCCTCTTTTCCATCTCAGCGTGTGAAATAAAGCAGCATTTCTTAAGCTTCAATGTGCATAAAAATTTCCTGGGCTCTTTTTTTTCAGCTTTAATAGGTATGAAAGTGAAGTCATCAGTTATGTCTGACTCTTTACGACTCCATGGACTGTAGCCCACCAGGCCCCTCAGTCCATGGAATTCTCCAGGCAAGAATACTGGAGTGGATTGCCATTTCCTTTTCCAGGGGATCTTCCCAACCCAGGGGAAGACCTCTCATTGCGGACAGACGCTTTACTGTCTGAGCCACAGGGAAGCCCTTAATAGGTATAATTGACAAATAAAATTGTAAGATATTTAGAGTATACATTGTGATGATTTTATATATTATATATAATGCATACATTATATATATATATATATAAAACTCCATCTAGTTAATTAACATATCCATCACCTTACATCGTTTTATGTATTCATTTTTTTCAAACTTTACACTTTTTATTTTGTGCTGGGGTATAGCCGATTAACAATGTTGTGGCAGCTTCAGGTGAACAGCAAAAGGACTCCACCATGCACATACAAATATGGCTAAGGCCATTCTCCCCCTAACCCCACTCTCATCCAGGCTGGCACGTAACATTGAGTAGAGTTTCAAGTGCTATACAAAATTTCCTTATTGATTATGCATTCTGAATACAGAAGCATCACCTTAAATATTTATCCTTCAATTTGTTTGGATTTTTTTCAAAACATGTAAGTTCTACTTGCAACAAATTTCAGTTATACAATACAGTGTTATCAATGATACTCATTTCATTCTACAGCTGAAAGAACTCTGAGCTCTTGTTATAATGCATACTCTGACTAGGTAGGTCTAGGGTAAGGTCTCAGTTTCTCACAAGCTCCAAGCAAATACATGGTGGTCTGCTGTTCCAAAGGACCACAGATTGGGTAGCAGAAATCTAGTGCATCTAGTTCAGTTCAGTTCAGTTCAGTCGCTCAGTCGTGTCCGACTCTCCGCGACCCCATGAATCACAGCACGCCAGGCCTCCCTGTCCATCACCAACTCCCGGAGTACACTCAAACTCATGTCCACAGAGTCAGTGATGCCATCCAGCCATCTCATTCTCTGTCGTCCCCGTCTCCTTCTGCCCCCAATTCCTCCCAGCATCAGAGTCTTTTCCAGTGAGTCAGCTCGTCGCATGAGGTGGCCAAAGTATTGGAGTTTCAGCTTTAGCATCAGTCCTTCCAATGTACACCCAGGATTGATCTCCTTTAGAATGGACTGGTTGGATCTCCTTGAAGTCCAAAGAACTCTCAAGAGTCTTCTCCAACACCACAGTTCAAAAGCATCAATTCTTTGGCAATCAGCTTTCTTCACATCCAACTCTCACATCTATACATGACCACTAGAAAAACCATAGCCTTGACTAGACAGACCTTTGTTGGCAAAGTAATGTCTCTGCTTTTTAATATACTATCTAGGTTGGTCATAAGGAGCCCAAAAAAATAAAGTCTGACACTGTTTCCACTGTTTCCCCATCTATTTCCCATGAAGTGATGGGACCAGATGCCATGATCTTTGTTTTCTGAATGTTGAGCTTCAAGCCAACCTTTTCACTCTCCTCTTTCACTTTCATCAAGAGGCTTTTGAGTTCCTCTTCACTTTCTGCCATAAGGGTGGTGTCATCTGCATATCTGAGGTTATTGATATTTCTCCCAGCAATCTTGATTCCAGCTTGTGCTTCTTCCAGCCCAGCATTCCTCATGATGTACTCTGCATGTAAGTTAAATAAGCAGGGTGACAATATACAGCCTTGACGTACTCCTTTTCCTATTTGGAACCAGTTTGTTGTTCCATGTCCAGTTCTGACTGTTGCTTCCTGACCTGCATACAGGTTTCTCAAGAGGTAGGTCAAGCGGTCTGGTATTCCCATCTCTTTCAGAATTTTCCACAGTTTATTCTGATCCACACAGTCAAAGGCTTTGGCACAGTCAATGAATCAGAAATAGTGCATCTAAATGATTAAATAAATAGATCTTGACTCAATTGTTGAGTATCACTTGAGTGACAGTGAATAAATGAGGGAAAAAAGATACCTCAACCATTTTCTAACCTTAAAAGTATAATCAAGAAAGTTGATGGCTTTAATTAGCACAGCTTTTACTACTAGTTCATTTGTAACAAAATCACAGCCAAGATTTTTTTCTGTTAATAGCTCAGATATTATGTAGCTTCCAAGTGGCAATATTATAAATACTTAGGTCAACAAATGATTCAGTGGAAGTTATTTTTACTGGTACCTTGAATAGAGAAGCAACATGGAAACTATATACTGTTAGCGTTGCTTTCTGAAATCAAGCCATTTATTAACTGTTCTAAAATTGGCAACAACTAAAATTTATCTTCGAAATTCTAAAGGGTTAATTCCTTACCTAGTGTCACAATAAAATGGTTTTTCAAAATAAAGTTTTCCTATTTTGATTTAATAAATGTTTACTGGATGAATAAATGATTAAACACATGTTATGTGCCAGAAAATGTTAGTGGTTAAAAATATATGGATTAACAGAACATAGTTTGTAACCCTTTTAAGATTTCACAGTCAAAAGAGGGGAAGCATAACATAATTCAATTGAAACCTTTTACAGCGGTATGAATAAGGTATCCTGGGAGAGACAGGAAAAGAATTTACCTATGACTTGAGAGGTCAAGAGCTTTGTGAAAGAAATTACATTTAACTTGAGTTTTTAAGAATGACTCAGAGTCATTTTTAAGAATGACAGTTAAGAATGACTCAGAGTCATTCTTAAAAATGACTAGACAAGGTTATGGAAATGCCATGACACAGAAGGAAAAAAAAATTGTATTTAAACAGAAAACAAGGCCACAAAGACCAAAGGGCATTGTGGAAGTAAAACGCCTGGGGGCTGCAGGAGCAGGGTTATTGAAAAGATTGGTAAGTCTCAGACCACAAAGAATATTTTGGTTCACATGAACCTTTTTGAACGTTTTCTTGCAAGTTAGCAGTTTTCAACACGTATTTCTGCATGGCACCTATGACAGATGATATTTATGTACAAGACTCAGTGCCATGGGCAGAACCAAGGTTAGTGTAATTCCTTGTACTTCATCTATGCGGGTCCTTTACAATGTAACGTAAGAAATCATATCCAAATATAAGTAAGTCAAAATGTTTAACTGCCACAATTTTTATTCTCCACAAGTTGATTTACTGAAGTAAGCTATTCACTAAAATTTTCATACTACACAAAGAGCCTAACACATCATCACATCAGTGTACCATTAAAACCACGGTGCTCTAAAGTGCTGTTGTGTTGAAAATAAGGCTCCACTAAAGATTTTAGGTAAGTTTGTACTTGATTACATTATTTTAAAGAAAGGACACCATGGTGGCAGCGAGGAAAATGAACTGGTGAGTAACAGGAGTGGGACGAGGACCATCATTCAGCAATCGTCAACATCAATCAGACACATTTTCCTAGAGTGACATGACAGATATCAGAAATCAACCGGTTCAGTTCTTATTTCTAATCACTTTCTTTTTTCCTAAATCCACCAGAGTGGATAATAAAAATAATATCCACTGAACCTAGCGATTAGTGGTAGACATGTGACAGTCCAGGCCAGTAATATGTAAACATTAGACTGTGCAAGACTTCTAGGAGGACTTTCATCATTAAATAGACATTCTGTTTGTGTTTCCTTTCACCAATTCTTTCTGTGTTGAATAGGGAGGTGATCCCTGAAATGGCCTAATAACTGTGTGTCCATAATATCCAAGAAAATTGCTGAGAGCTGAGGTTCTTGAGTAGTTTATAGAAGCTCTCTTCCAAGACTCTTATGTTAAAAACAAAATGAAAACTCCTGTTTAAGTCATCACATGTTCAGTTCTTTGTTCCTTACACATTGTTGTTGTTTGCTCACTAAGTCACGTCCAACTCTTTTGCAACCCCATGGACTATAGCCTACCAGGCTCCTCTGTCCATTGCATTTCCCAGGCAAATATTGGAATGGGTTGCCATTATCTTCTCCAGGGAATCTTTTTGACCTAGGGGTTGAACCATTGACTCCTGCACTGCATGCAGATTCTTTCTGAGCCAATGGGGAAGCCCCTCCCTACACATAATGGTAGGTATTTCTTTATGATATATTTATGAATATCCAAGTAAGACTTTTCTAAAGCTGTATGTGTGGGTGTTTAGTGTGTTCCTTTTCTATCCCAGTGAGACATCTTTTATTGTAAATACTGCATTAACAACCCACTTTACTGATGGGTACATGTTATAACTTTCAGTAGTCATGGGGCCGGGAGGAAAAAAGCTCAGAAATTATCTGTTTGCAAGGTTTCTAGAATAGGTCAGGTAAAATGGAAAAGGGCAACTATGCAACAGTCAGAGTGAGGATGTAAAGAAGGGAAATGAAGAGGAGCAATAATTAGAGGAATAAAAGAAATACAATATTCAGTTCAGTTCAGTCGCTCAGTCCTGTCCGACCCTTTGCGACCCCATGAATCACTGGCTTTGGAAATTACAGAATTAAAGCATCTTCGGGATATTAATACATGGTGTTTAGTAATCTTTGGGGAATAAAATTCCAAAGCTCATGAGAGATCAGATATTCATATGCTGACGTGAAAATCTTTGCCATTTAAATCAGGTCAGTTAAGCTTATCGTCCAGAGTCCAAATAACTTCCAAATGAATCTACAGTTAAGTTTTAGCACATTTTAAAAAATAGGTTAACACTTATGGATACTCATCTACTAGTAAAGAATTTTAGAATTGGATGCAAATATGAAAAAGTTCAGTGCACTTGTGATGTACCCAAGATCTACAATAAAATGGGAATGGTTTTACTAATTTATTGGTCAAAGAGACACTGTACGTTCTTACCAGTAGTGATCTATGAAACATGTAAACTAGGTTCATACATGTATTCAAATATCTTTTAAACAAGCTTATAGTACATAGTAGATATAAATACTAATCAAATAATATAAAATTGCAACTGTGATAATCATGAAGGAGGTGATTTAGGAATATTGTGCTTTGAAATGACAGCCTATTTTAAGTAATTTGAGCTCGGAAGGAAATGAGGTATAATAATAAAAAATTGGCCAAGTTTTGAAACAAAGTTAAGAGTTAAACTGGGGAGGCTATGGAGAGTTCCAGGCATAGAAGACATACTTGCAGATACCTTGGAGTGGGAGGAAGCATGGAAATAGAAATACAGAGCCACCAGGACTCTCATGCAGTTAAGGCTAGAGAAGTTAGTGATGGCTGGGGAACTTGTGGGGCAATTAGAGATTTTCTTCTTATGTTGGGAAAACTATTAAACATTTATAAGGATGATACAGTGGATTAGGTAATCATGATTGAATTCCCTTACAGTCTTAATTTGTGGGGAAAAAATATATCAAAACAATATTAAAAACTACTATTTATAAACTACCTAAAATTACTTGGAAAAAGACTATAAATAGGAGGAAAAAGTTATTTATTTTAATGATCATATTGATAAGTCATGAGAATCAATTAAAGATAAAAAGTATATTGCTATTAATATTAAAGAGTCAAAATAATTTGCACTTAAATTCTCTTTCATGCTTAAACATGGATAAGTTTTGGGTGGGGGAGCAACCTAAACTTTGCAGGAACTGAAATATCATGCATGTACTGTAGGGTACTAATTCTAATGCAATGCCCCTAATTTCTATCATTTTTCTTTTTTGGGGGGTCTATGAGGTCCCTTTACATGTATATCAAAACAGCAGTTAAATATATTATGTGATAAAATTCTGATTTCTTTGAAATTGCTGATTCTGCTAGCCAGTTATTCCATAAGCAAATAATGACAATTTTTTTCCTTCAGTTCATTCTCATATTTTCTCTCACTGGACAGAGCAATCCTGACCACTGCTCTGATAATGGTGTTTGAGGACTTAATTTCCTATTTCTGGTAAAGGGGAATACATGACAAATTGCACTTCATTGTAATGCTAGCTGCTACTTGCCAGTATATACTCGTTAAGTATGTATGATCAAGTTAACAATGTATGTCCTATGCTTAGCTGACTAAGATTTTGGATCAAGAATGAATTTTAATTTTATAAAATGTCTTTTGCATATCTATCCAGCTGATCATTTGATTTTTCTCTGAGACCTTTTGATGAGATAAATTCTATTGATCAATTTCCTACCATTGAGCCACTCGTACTTTTGGAATAAAACTTTAATAAGTAAAACTAAATTAAAAAGAGTAATAAAAAAGACATCCAGGTCCAAGCTGAAATGAGGAATTAAGATTATCACACCAACATATCTAAATATACAATCAGAGAATGGATAAAGGAGTGAATTAACTGAGGTAGTGGGGATATCTGCTTCCATACCCTGACTCTAAATAGCAGGAATATTGCTGCTTTTTATCTATAATCTGGTAAACTAAGATCAAAAAGATGATAATACGTGCATTAATTTTTTAATAATTTACTTGAAAATGTTATATTACAATATCCCAATGAATTCTTTTCTACGAGGGATATACTGTAAATATGTTACTTATAAACAGACTCAACTTCAGTGGAAGAAGAGATTTTTGGAAAATGATAAAGGAAAAAGAGAAATTAAATTACAATCATAGAAGATGTATCATAAGCATGCATTATTTTTGTGTGAATGTCTTTATTCATAGAATGTTATTTCAAAATGAATGTGAATTACCAAGCTTCTCTTTCATCAGTAGATCTTCATTTCAAGAACTGATAGATCATGTTCTTCCTACCGAAATAATGCATAGATGTATATGAGGAATTGCAAGAATTATCTGATTGTTTGCCAAATAATGGCACCATTTGGTCATACTTAATTATGAAACTCTGGAAGCAATGATAACCTATGGCTAGGGTCTGATTTTCAGATAAGTCTGAATTGAGATACATCCCATAATTCTTAAAAGTTCATCCTATCTATTGAAATATTCTTCCACATTTTCTAAAAAGTGCTTATATTGACCACCATTTCTATATGTACATAGAGAAAATGAAAATCATAATTTAATTTATTTACCACTTTCTATGTGACATTATCTCCTAAAATTCTCACAATCACGCTTAAGGTATTCTCATTTCCATTTTACAAAAGTTAATGAGACACAGAAAGGTGAATATTTATCCAAGTTCACAAACCTGGTAAATAGCAGATACAGCTGAATTTGCATAAAACTTATTGTGATATTGCTTTTGAATTACTGTTTTAAAAGGGTCACAATTTAAATGGCCTGAGTATATGCAGCAAAAGTCTCTAAATATTAGCAGCTACTGTAAATCAATAAACAATATTCAGAATGTAATCACTGAAAAGAAAGTCCTGTTTATAACCAAACTGTTTTCAAACAGATCCTTAAAAGCAAGGTTAAACTTTTAATCTGTGATATTTCCTGAATATTGGAAGACTGGCCACCTGCAAATGAAATCTTTGAACTTTTAAAGAACATCCTATATTGAAATAAACATTTTCAAGTGACTGTGGCCTCTAAATTAAAAGATGCCTTCTCCTTGGAAAGAAAATCTATGACAAACCTAGACAACGTATTAAAAAGCAGACACATCACTTTGCCAACAAAGTTACCTATAATCAAAGCTCTGGTTGTTCCAGCAGTCATGTACAGGTGTGAGATTTGGACAATAAAGAAGGTTGGGCACTGGAAAATTGAAGCTTTTGATTTGTGGTACTGGATAAGACTCTTGAGAATCCCTTGGCCAGCAAGGACATCAAACCAGGCATCCTAAAGGAAATCAACTCTGAATATTCATTGAAAAGGCTGATTCTGAAGCTCCAATACTTTTGTCACTTGATGCAAAGAGCCAAGTCATTGGAAAATATCCTGATGTTTGGAAAGATTGAGGGTAAGAGGAGAAGGTGATGACATTGGATGAAATGGCTGGACTGCATCATTGAAACAATGGACATGAGTCTGAGTAAACTCTGGAAAGTAGTGAAGGACAGGGAAGCCAGGTGTGCTGCAGTACATGGGGTGGCAAAGCGTCAAACACGACTTAGCAACTGAACAATGAACAACAGTGTAAGCTAACGAGATGCAATCTGCATGTGCCAAGAGAGCTCTAAAGTGCAAAACTCAGAGAACTTCAAGCTATCTTCACAGAATCAACAAAATGCCAAATTTAATCAGCTAATTATGTCTTGGCTGGCATCCAGTACATGAAGAACCTAAATACATATGCACTGCCTATGCGTAGAATGTTCCAGGTCCTGAAGTACCAAATGAGGTAAAGAGGTCCTTGTGGCAACTCTGAATGGCTCAAATGGTATCCCATCCTAATCCCACTGAAAGCAGGAGCATGTACTCACGTTCTTCTGTCCTCCAACCCTTGTTCTCTTCACCCCTTCTCAGGAGACTGTACTCTATATGTCCAGGAGGCTTTTGGCCCTTATAAAGACCATGTGAATCTCAGATTCCATTCCCACCACAAGGGAGTGATGACTAGGGACCAGCATTAGCTTCTTTTAAAATACTAGTGAGGCAGCTGTGGTAACTGGTCCACTTGGTTCAATTTCTTGCAGCAGTGACTGTGGGAATCCTTTGTGCAGTCATCCTCTTTATTGTTCATCAAAATGTATGAGACTTGACTGGAAACTCAAGTGACTGAGGAACCAGTCTTATTTAAAACACAAGTCATCATATTAGACACCCTTAGAGCTGATGTAGTGTTAACTTGCAGAAGAACAATTTATAGGTCAGTTTGTTCTATCGGTTAATTTGTTTTGCATTTTCTTACCCATTTGCATCATCTGCCAAACAGCTCTCAGTCGTTTAGTGTCACGTGAAGTTTTTAAGAGTTTTCCCCAATTTTAGAGTTTTTAGAGTAAATATACAACTTTTACATGAAATATTATTCCCTGGATCAGAATATGGATTTACAATTTACTAATAAAAAAATAAAAAGTGGAAGTTTTACCACATTAATCATACAGTGTAATATTATAAACAGTTTAGAAAACACAAAAGTTATATTGTATGCTGATAATTCACATACTACAATTCACAAGACTGATGCAAACTTTATAACATAGAAAATGACATGAAATTCACTGCTGATTGAAACAATTATCAAAAACATACACTTTAATGAATAAGTTAAAAATAGTCATGGTGCTATTTCCTACTAAAAAGTTCAATAGATTATGGGAGGTACTGTGTTTGTTCACACGGGTAGTTCCCTCTCCTTTTCTAAACCTATAATATTTGGAAAAGAAGAAGTAAAGCTTTCACTGTTCGCTGATGACATAATCCTCTACACAGAAAACCCTAAAGACTCTACCAGAAAACTACTAGAGCTAATCAATGATTACAGCAAAGTTGCAGGATATAAAATCAACACACAGAAATCCCTTGCATTCCTATACACTAATAATGAGAAAATAGAAAGAGAAATTAAGGAAACTATTCCATTTACTGTTGCAATGAAAACAATTAAATACTTAGGAATATATCTACCTAAGGAAACAAAAGACTTGTACATAGAAAACTATAAAACACTAGTGAAAGTAATCAAAGAGGACATGAATAGATGGAGAAATATACCGTGTTCGTGGATTGGAAGAATAAATATTGTAAAAATGAGTATACTACCCAAAGTAATTTATACATTCAATGCAATCCCTATCAAGCTACCAACAATATTTATCACAGAACTAGAACAAATAATCTCACAATTTGTATGGAAATACAAAAAACCTCGAATAGCCAAAGCAATCTTGAGGAAGAAGAATGGAACTGGGGGAATTAACCTGCCGGACTTCAGGCTCTATTACAAAGCCACAGTCATCAAGACAGTATGGTACTGGCATAAAGACAGAAATATAGATCAATGGAACAAAATAGAAAGCCCAGAGATAAACCCACGCTCCTATGGACACCTTATCTTCGACAAAGGAGGCAAGAATATAAAATGGAGAAAAGACAGTCTCTTTAACAAGTGGTGCTGGGAAAACTGGTCAGCCACTTGTAAAAGAATGAAACTAGAACACTTCCTAACACCATACACCAAAATAAACTCAAAATGGATTAAAGATTTAAATGTAAGACCAGAAACTATAAAACTCCTAGAGGAGAACGTAGGCAAAACACTCTCCGACATAAATCACAGCAGGATCCTCCAAGACCCACCTCCCAGAATATTGGAAATAAAAGCAAAAATAAACAAATGGGACCTAATTAAAATCAAAAGCTTCTGCACAGCAAAGGAAACTCTAAGCAAGGTGAGAAGACAACCTTCAGAATGGGAGACAATAATAGCAAATGAAGCAACTGATAAAGGATTAATCTCCAAATTATACAAGCAGCTCCTGCAGCTTAATTCCAGAAAACTAAGTGACCCAATCAAAAAATGGGCCAAAGAACTAAACAGACATTTCTCCAAAGAAGACATAAAGATGGCTAATAAACACATGAAAAAATGCTCAACATCCCTCATCATCAGAGAAATGCAAATCAAAACCACAATGAGATACCATTTCACACCAGTCAGAATGGCTGCTATCCAAAAGTCTACATGCAATAAGTGCTGGAGAGGGTGTGGAAAGAAGGGAACCCTCTTACACTGTTGGTGGGAATGCAAACTGGTACAGCCACTATGGAGAACAGTGTGGAGATTCCTCAGAAAACTGGAAATAGAACTGCCATATGATCCAGCGATCGCACTCCTGGGCATACATACCGAGGAAACCAGAATTGAAAGAGACACATGTACTCCAATGTTCATTGCAGCACTGTTTATAATAGCCAGGACATGGAAGCAACCTAGATGTCCATCTGCAGATGAATGGATAAGAAAGCTTTGGTACATATACACAATGGAGTATTTCTCAGCCATCAAAAAGAATGCATTTGAATCAGTTTTAATGAGGTGGATGAAATTGGAGCCAATTATACAGAGTGAAGTAAGCCAGAAAGAAGAACATCAATACCGTATATTAACGCATATATATGGAATTTAGAAAAATGGTAACCTAAACCCTGTATAAGAGACTGCAAAAGAGACATAGGCATTTAGAACAGTCTTTGGGACTCTGTGGGAGAGGGTGAAGGTGGAATGATTGGAGAGAATGGAATTGTAGCATGTATATTATCATAAGTGACCAGTCCAGGTTCGACGCATAAATTTTCCTCTGTTCATTTCTTTCCATTTGTGCTTTTTTTCCTGCAGGAGAAAAAAAAAAAAAAAGAGAATACCCACCAACAAAATATATCTAAAGTTGAAAAATCATAAATTGTGGTTATCTTATGGACATTGCACTTCAGACCATATTTAAGTCAAACTAAATTCATAATATTTCAGTTTCTCTAATCAAAACTGCACAGCTTTATTCTTTGCTGATAATAACTACATCTTACAGAAGGAAAATTTTATTCAGGTAAAAGAAAAATTTAATTCTATAGTTTCCAGATAATTTATCATTGCATTTTACTAATTATGTATAGAACCTATGTTTCCAATCTTCCCAAACTATTTCTCTATTTATATATAAAAACTATTTATGTATAAAAAAGAAATTATTCAACTCTTTTCATGACATTGAAAAATCTTGATACCAGAACCTGAAAAGGATAGCACTAAACAATAAAGATACTTTTATTTGTGTTTTTAATTTTTAAAATTCCTTTTACTTAAGCATATTCAGCAAAGTCATTAAATGGAAAACTTCTAAACAAACTGGCAGCAAACTAAATTCATAATCTCTACCCATGTAGTAAAATACATGATGAAGTTCAACCATCCATACTAAAAATGATTTGCTATTATTTTTTAAAAAGACAAAAGCATTATTTTTAAAATCAAGTAAAATAATAACGTGTCTTGCAGGTTCTTGAAAATATGAGTAAATTTCAAAATTTTATTTTATGAGTAACTAAATGTATACAGTGTGATATTTTTAACTTTGATTAATATATGTTTTCATATATATAAATATATCTGTAGTATACATTAAACTGTGTAGTATGAGACATAAAATCTAATATATTAAAGTATATTGTGGTATAAATGCAGCTCAGTTGAAATTTACAACTATAAATTTAGAGGTGTCAATTGGTATGTGAAAATGTTTTTCAGAACTAAAATAAGTTACATTTTTTTAAATAAAAGATAACTTATTTTTCAAAAGAGGCAATTTGCACTCCTTTCATTGAACAAGCCCAGATGGGACTTAGGATGAATATTACTGGTAGAGAATTTAAAGCTAAATATGATAATTGGCAGTTTTTCTAAAAGGGGTAGTTCATACAACCTCTAAGAAGTTTTAAAAATTCCAGAAAACAAATGTTAATCAGTGGGGAACAAGAAACAGGGGAGGTATGGAAGACATATTTTTATTTATCCTTCTTGTGATTTGTTCTGATATGTGGTTTGTGTACTACCTGTCCAAGATTCCCTGCAAGGCTAGAATACCGTTTTATGTCTTGCGAAGTAGTGTCTGCATCTTTTTTTCCTTTCTTGCTCTGCTTTTAGAACTTTCCCCTCAGTTTCACTGCCTTGGGTGTGGCACACCTCAGTATAGCACTGTTGTTTACACACTAAGTAATGTCCGAAATGTCCGACTCTTTTATGACCCCATGGACTATAGCCAACCAGGCTCCTCCTATCCATGGGATTTTCCAGGCAAGAATACTGGAGCGGGTTGCCATTTCCTTCTCCAGGGCTTCTTTCTGATCCAGGGATGGAACTGGCATCTCCAGGATTGGCAGGTGAGTTCTTTACCATTGAGCCACCAGGGTAGCCCCAGTAAAGTGTTAGACTTAAATATTACTTCATGCTCAAGTTTCTAGGAGGCTAAAACTTCCTCAGTGAGTACCAGAAGTGACTTGACTCCTTTTAATGATACTGGAGGTTTTGGAAAAACAAAACAAGAAGGCTATAAACTATTGCTTTAATCCATGATTATGAAAAGCATCTTAAAGAAATGGGAGTAACAGATTATCTTACCTGCCTCCTGAGAAACAAGAAGCAGCAGTTAGAACCAGACATGGAACAATGGACTGGTACAAAAAATGGAAACGAGTACATCAAGGCTGTATATTGTCACCCTGCTTATGCAGAGTACATCATGCGAAATGCCAGGCTGGATGAAGCACAAGCTGGAATCAAGATTGCCAGGAGAAATATCAGTACCCTCAGATGACAACAACCTTATGGCAGAAAGTGAAGAGGAACTGAAGAGCCTCTTGATGAAAGTGAAAGAGGAGAGTGAAAAAGTTGGCTTAAAACACAGCATTCAAAAAACTAAGTTCATGGCATCTGGTCCCATCACTTCATGGCAAATAGATGGGGAAAATGTGGAAACTTTGTCAGATATCACTTTTTTGGGTTCCAAAATCAGTGCAGATGGTGATTGCAGCTGCAGAATTAAAAGACTCTTGCTCCTTGTAAGAATAGCTATGACAAGCCTAGACAGTGTATTAAAAAGCAGAGACATCGCTTTGCCAACAAAGTCCCGGGTAGTCAAAGCTTTGGTTCTTCCAGTAGTCATATATGGATGTGGGAGTTGGACCATAAAGAAAACTGAGCTTTGAAAAATTGACACTTTCAAACTGTGGTGCCACAGAAGACTCTTGAGAGTCCCATGGACTGTAAGGAGATAAAACCAGCCAATCCTAAAGGAAATCATTTCCTAATATTTAATGGAAGGACTGATGCTGAAACTGAAGCTCCAATACTTTGGGCACCTGATGTAAAGAACCAGCTCGTTGGGAAAGAACCTGATGTTGGCAAAGATTAAGGGCAAAAGGAGAAAGGGGATGACAGAGGATGAGATGGTTGGAATGCTTCACTGTCTCAATAGACATGAGTTGGAGGAAAACATGGGAGATAATGATGGATGGAGAAGCCTGGCACGCTGCGGTTCATGGAGTCGCAGAGTCAGCCATAACTTGACAACTGAACAACAGCAATGAAAAGAAAATAAGGTGAAAAGTACTTTTAGAGATCCTAACCTCACAGCCATAGCGAGGGACATGTGGAAAATCAAGCCCAGAATCTGGTTTTGAGTATGACTGAACTGCAGAGGAGACAGATTTATGTTCACTCTATGATATTTCTATGTCAAAGTCAGGACCTTGATAGGGAAATCTGAGATGAGGTTTGACTTCTGGGTAAATAAACCTACCAATACCGAGTGTGTAAAACCTCTCCAAATTTTCTAAATCAATAGAAGCATATTATTTTTCTTCCAAGAGCAGAGAAGTCGTTCCACACATGAAGATATTTTGAATACCTCAACTCATACTGCCTCCTGAGAAGATAATGCTCGTCCTCATGGTCTGCCTGTGCCTTCCCTCATTAATGCAGTTAGATATATAATAATAAGCTTTATATTACAGAACAATCTAAGCAGGGAAATACAGTCATTACCTACTGGGAAATAGCACATGTACCCAAAGAGTTGAAATATCTGGCCAAAGGGGCTATAAATCCTGAGAAGTGAATAAGCACCTTGAAGAAACTGTACCTGAGAAGGTGGAATATATGGCAGGACAAGGAAGAGTTTATTGACATAGAAGAACTCTTCTGGAATTTGTGGCAGAGACACCAGGAGCTGATTTCACTATATTGCTAGGATGGTTTCTTGAACCATGGTCACAATAACTCCTTCAGATTGAAGTGAATTCACCTTTCAGACTGAAATGCATTTAAGTTACCAGGTGGTACCTAGCCTGGTACTAAGCTACCACCTATAATCTGAAGGCACATGATAAAGAACACTGATAACATCAGTTCAGTTCAGTCGCTCAGTCGTGTCCGACTCTTTGCGACCCCATGAATCACAGCACGCCAGGCCTCCCTGTCCATCACCAACTCCTGGAGTTCACTCAAACTCATGTCCACAGAGTCGGTGATGCCATCCAGCCATCT